>NW_024716097.1:942500-977500 GCF_018991925.1 Homarus americanus | reverse complement strand
CACAACCCTCCTCTGCTTCGCCATAAGGAAAAATCTTGTTAAAGTCAGGTAGTTGTGTGCGTCTCCCTGGAACGATAAAGGAGGCAATGTTATCAGTCACCTTCTCGAGGCCTACGTCTTGTGCCGACCTCAACTAGGCACCAGAGACCTTCAGTATTACCGCATCTTTTATTTGTCTCATTCACCTTAGTGTATTATGTGCTTATTGGGTTGGGTTTGGTTGGGTAGGGCTGGGTTCGGTTAGGGCTGGGTTCGGTTAGGGCTTGGTTCGGTTAGGGCTGGGTTCGGTTAGGGCTGGGTTAGGTGAGATTGTGTTGGATTAGGCGAGGTTGTGTTGTATAAATGATGTATAAATAATGGTTGTTAATGTATAATGATGTATAAATAATGGTTGTTGACGTATAATGATGTATAAATAATGGTTGTTGAGGGAATAAATGATGTATAAATAATGACTGAGCTCTTCCTTATTGATTCTGGAAATGATAATGTCGCATCGCCAATGTTGATACTTCGTTATGGGACAGAATCAACAAGTGACAATGTTGTTTGAAGGCTTATTGACATAGTGTTCAAGCCTTATAGGACCAGGCAACGGACACACACACACACACACACACACACACACACACACACACACACACACACACACACACACACACACACACACATACATACATACATACATACATACATACATACATACATACATATACACACACACACACACACACACACACACACACACACACATACACACACACACACACACACACACACGCACACACACACACACACACACACACACACACTAATCTGTATGTTCACTGTATGTTCCTTCACCTTTCTCTAATGAAGGCTTTTGTTAAACCACCAATGTATGTAATAAGTAATTCATGTCCAATGTATATTTTCAGCCTTCGGGCTGCAAACTTTTTCAATAAACCGTTTATTATTATTATTATTATTATTATTATTATTATTATTATTATTATTATTATTATTATTATTATTATTATTATTATTACACACACACTGTAGATCGTATTGTTATGGTTCGTGTTTTACTAAAATCGTTCTTTGTTCGCTATACGATAATTGCTTACTCGTGAGATATTGGGAGCACCTTAAGATGAAGCACCCCAGCTTATTTCATCTGAAGATGAAGCACCCCAGCTTATTTCACCTTAAGATGAAGCACCTTAAATTACCTGGGGATATAAGTTAGGTTAGCGTTAGGGTGTTTAATCTTCAGGTGAAATAAGCTGGGGTGTTTAATCTTCAGATGATCTTAATAATTAATAGGTTCCATTCCTCATTAAATACCTAATCACTGTTTGTTTTCCCAAGGTAATTTATTTCACTCTATAGCGAGAAGGTCATCCTAGTATTAATTAATATTAAAGTAAATACTGACGTATATTTCCTCAACACGTCACAATAATTACCCTCAATGATTTATTTCCATCAGGTGTTTGTGACGTTAACTATTGCTCATCAAACTTCAAATTGATTATCATATTATTGAACCAAATCACGAAAATATCATACTTTTTTTACTTTTTTTAAGACATTAATTTTAATCTTTTATATCAAAATAGTTTTAAGTAATTGTTATATTTTTCGGTGTTAATGTAATTCCTTTATAGTCACCCAAAACCAAATTAATCTTTCCAAATTAATAATCAGGTTTTTTTTTTCTTGTTTTTTTTTGTACATTATCTACTAAAATCTCTCCCACTTAATTATTGGATCAACTGTACCAAATTACCTTCCCCGTACCCTCTTCCTCCTCCCTTTACCTAAATTAATCTTCACCCTTTGTGTTAAGAGTTAGTTATTAGTTCATGTTATATTATAGTGTTTTAGACAGTGTGTATTGGCCACTTCCCACTCTGGTATTGTGTGCCATCAGCATTACTCACTCACAGTACAGGAAGCAGCGGACATGTTAATTACAAGGCGGGGAGAGGTCTCATTGCCTCTCTCTCTCTCTCAAAATTCATGTGTTCCATCCACTGCCTCGCCTGCTTAGTGAGAGAGAGGGAGAGAGAGAGAGAGGGGGGGGGGGTGTGTGGTTACCGACCCGAGTCCGGCTTCTCGGTATTATATCCTCTACAGCCGGATATGTCACAAGGGCCGGATATGTCATCGTGGTTTATGTTGGAGGTATTCATATGAGATTGTAGTATGTTGAGTTAAACTAGTCATTAGGAATCAAATTGTCTTCACTGCCTCGTCTGCTTGAACCACTGTAGTGTAGTTAACGAGTCTGGTTGTCATTATACACACCGACAAACAGCCTGATTTGTTGTAGGGGCCGGATATGCCATTATAGTCTTTGTCCGATATAGTCATTGATTATAGCTAAATAATCCGAGATAAACCAATAATTAACGGGAAACTAAACCATCCGAGTGATTTATGGTTTAGGAAGATGGTTAGATGGTTTAATGTTTTATGCCAGACGGTGCTGTGTGGTTTAGTGCGCAGGCGTTCAATATGGCTACCAAATTGACCTGGTGCGTGTAAGGCCCGTTTATTTTCCACTCAGGCTTCGCTATACCCAGGCACTCGAGCTAAATAAATTGAGGACTAGAGTCGGGTAGCTAGCCACTTCCTGTACCCCCCAGAGGAAAAAAACCCACAGCTATTTTATGTCCCGAGAATATTTTTCTTTTCTATGGCGGGAATAAATTCTTGTATATTTTTTTCTAATTGGAAATGAACTCGAAAAAAATACATGTGAAATAATATATTTGTGTGTGTGTTGTATAGGTGTATGGCTCAGGATAACTCTCAAAACTACTCTTTATAATTTTCTTTGATGTTAACTTGTGGTTAAAATGGCGTAAAATGACTTCCATTCAACACAAACCCGGCGAATAGTAAAAAAAAAATGTGTAGGTTTTTTTTTTATTTTAGTTTCCCCTCCAAGAAGGAATAATCTATTTAATATTATCAAAGAAAACGTCAATCAGTTGCCCCCTTTTTTATATATATTTTTTTAGTTTTCCTCTTTATTGTATCCCTTCCTTTCTCTCCTGTTTTATTATTCTCTTCCTTGTTCCATTTCCTACTTTATTACCGCCATCCTTTTGTTACTACTTTATTACTCTATTCTTCTGTCTGTCTGTCTCTCTCCTTTTCATTAGTTCACTTATTCCACAGTCCATATATTTTTCCTTTCATTCCCCCCATTCATTTGCCTTTCCCTACTTCATTCTTTCCTTCCTTCCTTCCTTCCTTCCTTCCTTCTTCCCTCCCCTCTTATTCCCTCTGTCTTCCTCCCTTCCCGCCTTGAATTCTTTCTTCCACTCCTTCTCCCCCTCTTTCTCTTCCTTTCCACCTCATCCTTCCTTCCTTCCGTCCTTCCTTCCTCCCCTCTTATTCCCTCTGTCTTCCTCCCTTCCTGCCTTGAATTCTCTCTCTCTCTCCTTCTCCCTCTCTCCTCTCTCCCCCCTCTCTCCCCTCTCTCCCTCGCCGCCCTCTCACCCTTAAGTTCTCACGGGAAATTATTCAGGGTGAGATATAGGGAAATATTTGCATACTAGAATGATATCTTTTTTACACCACGGTACAACCCCCATTCACCTAAAGGCCCTCTCTGATACTTGTGCCATTAAAGAACGCCACTATAGCCTTCCTTCTTTCCTTCCTTCCTTCTTTTCCTTCTTTCCTTCCTTCCTTTTCTTCTTTCATTTGCTCTTCCTTCCTTTCATTCACTCTTCCTTTCCTTCTTTCATTCACTCCTCCTTCCCTTCTTCCTTTCATTCACTAATCCTTCCCTCCTTTTATTCTTTCTTTCACTCTTCCTTCCTTCCCTCTTTCCTTCCTTCACTATTTCTTCCCCCTCTCTTTACCCTTCTTTCCTTTGCTTTTCCTTCCTTTCCTTCTTTCCTTCTCTTCCTTCCTTCACCTTTTCCCTTCTGTCCCTCCTAACTTCTAACTTTCTTCTTTAGTTCCTTCATTTCTTCTTCCTCTTGGCCTTTCTTCCTCCTTTATTCCTTAACCCTTCCTTCCTTCCTTCCTCTCTCCAGCCACCCCACTCTTCCCTCCTCTCAATTGTCTGGCGTAGCTTCGTCTGGCGTACGATCATCTGGCCATACATACATACATAGACACACGTATATACATACATACATACATGCATACATACATACATACATACATACATACATACATACATACATACATACATACATACATATATACATACATACATACATACATTGACACACACACACACACACACACACACACACACACACACACACACACAGGCTCCCCAGTACTCAAGCCACCGGAGATTATAAGGCACAATACGACGGCAATTAACTTGATATGAATATTAATTAAGACACAGAGAACATAACAGTCTCGGGGTAAACCATCTTGATACCTTGAACGAGATTTAATTTGAGAATAATAATAACTTTGTGAGAAACTAGCGAGAGGCATCGTTAAAAAAGTAGAGGATTTTATTCGGATGTGTGCGAAAGTTTTATTTATGAATGACGTAAACCGGAGTGTTGGTTATTTTGAAATGACGTCATCTTGAGTGAGAGTTATTTTGGAATGACGTAATCCATTGTGAGAGTTATTTTGGTATGACGTCATTTATATTTTGGAATGACGTAATCCATTGTGAAAGTTATTTTGGAATGACGTAATCCATAGTGAAAGTAAAAAGTAACCAGACGACAATATTGGTTTAGAGAGTAAAATTAAAAGGGAATTATGAAATTAGTTGGGAAAAGCGAAAATAAATCTGATTAATATTTAGGGAAAACATAAGTTATATCACTGGTGTGGCTCCGTGGTAGCGATCCCAAGTGCCAAAGTGTGAGCTAATGGTTCGATGCTCACAAGTCGAATTAGTATGTTATATGGATGACTCACACACACACACACGCATAAGAGTATTACTACAATATGACACAATGGACGAAGGATTTTAACAACCCTATTGAGATAACAGGAGTCGTAGTGTTCATTCTGAAGTTCATCAGAAAAGATACTTTTTGGGGGCTGTGTTGATACTTTTTAGGGGCTGCTATTTTTCTTATCATTGTTATCATTTTGTTGTTTTTTTATGACTCCAACTCCTCTCTGGTCTGAAGATAAGATAGAATTGTGTTTGAAGTTTGCTGATATTTTCTTAAAGGTCTTATATACAGGTACGAAAAAGGGTTAATTAATGCGGATTTTTTACCTTTTTTTTTGTCATCTCAAAGAAGGACTCCAGGGACTAACTTTTAATAACTACCAGTTTGGCCCGAGAACAAGGCCACTGTGGTCCATCTCACAATATGGCCCAGGGGAGGCGAGGAGAGCGTCCCAGCTGGTTCACGTGAGATAATTTTATATAATGTGTGATTTATGTTTCCTACTTTAAAGATGGGGAGGCAGAGGTGTGTGTGTGTGTGTGTGTGTGTGTGTGTGTGTGTGTGTGTGTGTGTGTGTTAAAGGTTTGTACGTGAACAAGGAAAGTTTACGACTAGGGTAAGAGATGGGAAGGAAGGACTTGTACGTGGTGAGCTTAAGGACACCTGTATACCTAAACCAAGCCCAGGTCTGGTGGTGTACGTGTGGCAGAAACTTAGGTACGGCTTTGAGTCTGTACGTGATGCAGTGTGTGTGTGTGTGTGTGTGTGTGTGTGTGTGTGTGTGTGTGTGTGTGTGTGTGTGTGTGTGTGTGTGTGTGTGTGTGTGTGTGTGTGTGTGTGCGTTCAAGACAAATACGTGACTGGGGTCGACTTCATGGCAAGGTTGTATACGTGGTCAGGATATGTATTGAGGCAGTAACGTGACATTTATACGAACGATACATGATCAGGTGTATGTAATAAGACTGTAACCTTTCAAAAATACATAAACGTGATCAGAGTATGAAGTAAGTGTACATCGTGATGGTTACAGTGTGCTTGAACCCAATAAACATGTACGGGAGACTGAGGTGTGTGTGTGTGTGTGTGTCTTAAAGCATATGCACACACACACACACACACACACACACGTGAAGGTCGAGTCAAGGGGGCCATCGACGTCACCCCCAGCATTAGTGTCGTGGTCGAGTCGGCTTACCTGACAAAGTTTGTTAAGGCGTCCCACAGCTCTCAGCTAAGGTAATGTTTTCACGCTGGTCGTTTCCTGCTCGGATCCCAGTCGTAGTTTCTCCTTATTTTACTGTTTTCGTAGTTTACAGCCGAGATTCATGAGTTCACGGCAGCGCGTAGTTGCCCGATTCACATTTCGACACGAGAGCTTTGTAGTGTTATGTACGATTCGAGCAGCAGTGAAACGTTTGAAGCATTAATCTGGTTTCTGTTTTAGCCGAGGATTTTGCTACTGTCTGTCCAGCCTTCGTAATATTCCTCCATCTTTAAGTTCCGAATCACATATCAACAGATGCGACTGATACTTTTTTGTGTGTAAATTTCGATTTGTATATCAGTGAATCGGACTATTGCGTTTTGGAAGCTTTGAATCGTCCCCCAAAATATAAACAAAACAAAACAAAACAAAACACAACAAAACAAAACACAACACAACACAACAAAACAAAACACAACACAACACAAGAAAACAAAACACAACGCAACACAACAAAACACAACAAAATAAAACAAAACACAACACAACACAACAAAACAAAACACAACACAACAAAACAAAACACAACACAACACAACAAAACACAACAAAATAAAACAAAACACAACACAAGAAAACAAAACACAACACAACAAAACAAAACACAACAAAAGAATGAAACCAAAGACGCAACGACGCAACCAAGAACAAGGCAAAGAGCACAGCCGCAGGAAGAACCAGAGCACAGAAAGCACGACACAACAAGAGCACAGCAAAATAAAACAAGAGCCGCAACATGACGCAAGGAAACAAAGACACCAGCACAGGCACTGACAAAGAGCACGACAAGATAAAAATAAAAACCTGACACCAACGACAAGAGCAAAGGCAAAAGAGCACAGCACAAGAGAAACAAAGGCACAACACAACACAACAAAACACAGCAAAATGAAACAAAAGAGCACAACCGCAAGCACGAAGCAAAGGCAAAACACTGACACGAGCACAAAGAGAAAACAGAAAACACAACACAGCACAAGCAAAACACAACAAAAATAAAACAAGAGCACAACACAACACAACAAAAACAAAGAGCAAAACACAACACAGAAAACAAAACACAACACGGCACAGCAAAGCACAACAAAATAAAAACAAAACACAACCACAACACAACAAAACAAAACAAAAACACAACACAAGAAAACAAACACAACACAACGCAACAAAACACAACAAAAATAAAACAAAACACATACCAACACAACAAAACAAAACAAAACACAACACAAGAAAACAAAACACAACACAACACAACAAAAACACAACAAAATAAAAACAACACAACACAAGAAAACAAAACACAACACAACACAACAAAACACAACAAAATAAAAACAAAACAAAAAACAAAACAAAACAAAACAACACAACACAACACAACACAACAAAACAAAACAAAACACAACACAACACAACACAACAAAACACAACACAACACAACACAACACAACAAAACACAACACAACACAACACAACAAAACAAAACAAAACAAAGCACAACACAACAAAACAAAACAAAACAAAACAAAGCACAACACAACAAAACAAACACAACACAACAAAACAAACACAACACAACAAAACAGACTAAATAAATAGATACACCGTGACCACCACATTTCCGAAGCAACGAATCAAACACAACTCGAACCTTGCCTCACAAAAAACCCGAAAATGCACAAAAAAAACACAAAAAATAACATAAATAAGCATAAAAACAACACATACATACATACATACACACAGACACACACAGACACACACACATATACCCAGGTGTTGAAGATTACTCAGGTGTTGTAAATAATAGGTAAGTGGCAGGTTACCTATACTGTACCCCCTTTCCCCTTCCCTTCCCCCTCATAGGCCCAATACCCCTAAATCCTGGTGGGGAGCATTCCAAGGGTAATCCCCCTATAAGAGAGTCAGAGGTTGTAAAGACCAACCCAAACCTGACAAATTCATTGACAAATCTCTTGACTGTGACGTTAGGTGAGAAGAAGAAGAAGAAGAAGAAGAAGAAGAAGAAGAAGACAAGGGCGACAAATATAAGAACCAGAAGGAAGACGAAGAGGAAGAAGACAATGAATAAACATCTGCTTTAATCATAGGTTTAACTCCTCCGCCCTTGTCTTGTGTTATTTGGATCTCTGGAACTTGGAAGAAGGAAGACAAGAACAAGGATGAGGAGAAGAAGAAAGAGAAAGAGAGAGAGGTGGAGGAGAAGTAGGCGAAGGAAGAAGAAAGGAGAAAGAGGTGGAGGAGAAGAAGAAGAAGAGGTGGTGGAGGAGGCGAAAGAAGAAGAGAAAGAGGTGGAGGAGAATGCGAGGGAAGAAGAAAAAGAAGAAAGAAAACACAACTTCAACACACATTTTCTCCTCCTCATTAAGACATGGTGATTTATATTATGTCTTAGAACTCCCTGACAGACGAGACTTTCATATTAAAAAAAAATATATTGTGTTAACCAGAGACGTAAAGAAAGAAAGAGAGAGAAAAAAAAGAGAGTGAAATATTCGCGGAAGCAATTAGAGAGAGTTCTTGACATCGTGAATAAAAGAGGCGTCGTAATCTGGCAAGCTGGTGAATAGAGATGCAAGACCTCGCCCTGGAGCTCACGAACGTTTAACGCTTGTTGCTGGTGAGGAGGAAGACCAGCTATAGAAATATTGTATACCGCGTTATTTATCAAAAGATGTGTAAACCACGATCGTATTAAAGTGTAAACCACGTCATATGAAAATGTAATGCTGGGAAATTTAATGTTGTAAACAGTAATGTACAAGAAATGTAAACTGCACTATATGTAGATGTAAACCACGCATTATAAAGTGTCGAACCGCGCAATGTAAAGATGTAAACCGCGCAATGTAAAGATGTAAACCGCGCAATGTAAAGATGTAAACCGCGCAATGTAAAGATGTAAACCGCGCAATGTAAAGATGTAAACCGCGCAATATAAACGAGTAGACCCCGCAATTAAAATAAATGTTAGCTGAGTAATACAAAGACGTAAACTGCTGACTCTACACGCCTTTTATAGTGGAAATATGTGTGTGTGTGAGAGAGAGAGAGAGAGAGAGAGAGAGAGATTACAACTTTTTGAATGCATGATATAACACATACAATGAGAACATGATTCTTACTTGTTTGTCGGTCCATCCGTATTTCCGACCCAATTGAAGCTTGGTAACAGGATAATGAAATAAATAAACAGGATAGAGTAAAGGGAACTATGTGAGTTGATATGTATTTAAGAATCACCTGACAGGGATCTTCAAGGTGTGTGATATTCCAGTTTGTTCATGTTGTTTTTTTTTTTTTTTTTGTGTTTTGTTATGTTTATGTTGTTTATTCATTTCGTGTGTGTGTTTGATTGTTTTTTTGTTTGTTTTTTATTCGTTTGGTATTTTCCTTTTTTTTTATTGAGTTTTTCAGATTCTCATTTTTCTGTTAATTTTTTATTGAATTTGTTTTTTATATCCAGTTTTTTTTTATTGTATATTTTGCTGCGTTCAATTTTTCCAACCTTTCTATTTTTTTTAACATTTTGCAATATTTAATTTCGTTATGTTGTCATTAAACTACAGTATTGTATCTTTTTTTTTTCTCTGTGTTTTTAGAAAGAGTAAATGAAAGTATGTCTGTGTGTGTGTAGTAATAATAATAATAATAATAATATGAAAAATAATAATAATAATATGTGTAAATAATAATATGTATCGTAAAACACACACACACACACACACACACACACACACACACACACACACACACACACACACACACACACACACACACCCCACATAGTCAACATATCCTTCGCAGCCTCCATCTCTTATCATATTCAGCAACAATACTGCTCCTCCGGCTAAAGTGCCCCTGCTCAAGGTAAATTGATGAAATACCAAAGAGGTGACTGAGGGCCCAACACTGACTCCTGCGACACGCTAAAACACACATTGTTCTAGAGTTACACCGCGCTAGGATTTCCCCCGTTGATCTTCCTTTGAATCCGTGGCTACCTGACGCCTCTAGAGCAAGTGAGGGGGTTCTAGAGAATGTGGGTTCTAGAGGAAGTGTGGGGGTTCTAGAGGAAGTGTGGGGGCTCTAGAGGAAGTGAGGGAGTTCTAGAGGGGGTTCTAGAAGGAAGTGTGGGGCTCTAGAGAAAGTAGGAGGTTCAAGTGTGGGGCTCTAGAAATGAGGGGTTCTAGAGGAAGTAGAAGGGGTTCTCCTGGTAAGTGAGGGTCTAGAGGAAGTGAGGGGGGCTTTAGAGAGTGAGGGGTTCTAGAGTGAAGTTTCTAGAGGTGTCAGGGGTTCTAGAGGCAGAAAGAGTCTAGAAGGAATGAGGGAGATTTCTGGAGAACACACACACACACACACACACACACACACACACACACACACACACACACACACACACACACACACACACACACACACACCCTGACGACGCCTGGTGATCCTCTCATATCGTCTCGGTGTATCAACTCAGCCGTAAACCTCATCCAATAAGCTGTGTGTTGAGGGTCAATCGCCAAGTGTAGGAATTTATTGTATTTTCTATTTTGTCTATTGTAATTTAATTCTCTGTTGTTAGAATCTCAATCCCAGCACATGTCTTATATCTCTCTGTTAGTGACTAGTGTATTTATTAACCTAGAACACACGGTTATAGGTCGTAGTGGTTGTTAGAGTGTAGTGATATAACTGTGTCCTCCAGAAGTTCACTAGGTTCAGCCATGACTGTATTGTTGATGTTAACTTTGTATTTTTCTGACTGTATTATCTGTTGTTGTTGTTCACTTTGTATCTGTATTTTTCTGGCTAAATTAACTGATTTCAATTTCAATTTCAATTTCAAATCGGTATTTTAAACGTCACAAACATGGATAACGAAGAACGAGCCAACGACGAAGTTAAAAATATCCCTCACTCGGGGGAAATATCCAACATTGTGATCATTTAGGGAAGGCGCCGTAGTATTGGGTAGCGGAAACTTAACCAGAAACTGAGAATAGTTTTTCTTTTTGGGGAGACACAACATATACTAAGATTATCTCTACAGTTCCTCAGACAAGCGACGTGTTTTCACAAAGTTCTCTTGATGTAAGTTGCTGTGTGTGTGTGTGTGTGTGTGTGTGTGTGTGTGTGTGTGTGTGTGTGTGTGTGTAATAATAATAATAAACGGTTTATTAATAGAGTTGCAGTCGGTGGTTGAAAATATACAGACTTACATTTAATTTAGACATAATGATATAATATGCATTGAATACATTTACAGGGCTGTACAGTACATAAATCAGGAGTTGTTTATTATTTTAACAATAGATGGGATGGTGCTGTTCTTATATCTATCGGTGCGGGCTCTTATGGGCTGAATTTTGTTGTGTGTGTGTGTATGTGTGTGTGTGGCTACAGAGTCAGTGTGAAAGGCCGGTCTTGCAGGATAGAAAAAGAAGATGAAGAGAAGGAGGATGGGGTGGAGAGGAGAGGAGAGGAGAAGCGACGTCCCACCTCGTTAAGATTAGCCCTTCCATTCATTGTACTTACCTCCCCCGGTTGTACACCAGCCGTATGCAAATGAGCCACGCTTTATGTGGAAATATGACGTGTACTGTACATAATCTGCCACGTTGAAGAAAATTTGCTACAAGATGATGTTATTTCTTGATTTTTTTTTTAATTTCCAGTCACCATTAAGTTGATATTTGAAGAATTTATTCCTGTATGAAAAAAAAATATATATACAAAAATTAACTCTATTGAAAAAAAAATGTGCAAGAAAACATTGAGTCTTCAAGATGATCCTAATCTCGTAGAGGACTTAAGAATCTACCTGAAGAAGCAGCAGAACCTGTAGCAGCACCAAAGGGATGATTTCTTACAGACAAACACATAAATAGAGCAAAAATAACAAATGAAAATCTCCACAGGAAAAATATTTAAACATGAAAATAATTTTAATCTCCTGGGTGCATCAAGACCCACCTGAAGAAGTAAACATCTCTACCCGTAGCAGCACGGGGAAGAGCAAGGTCTTGTGTAGATAAGAGGGAGAGAACGACCCCACACACCGCGTCTAACACTGATTCATGACCTTTGCTAATGTTATCGCCTGGTCTCTTTACCTTCCCTGTCTGGCCACACAATAAGAAATTAGTATTAAAAACTTATTCTGTTTGGTCGTCGTCTTCACCTACCGGCCGTCACCTCCCCCCCACACACACACTCTTCCTCCTCCTCCTCCTTTTCATTTTGTTTTTCCTCTTAATCCTTCTTCTTCTCCACCTCCTACTCCTGCTTTCTTCCCCTGTTCCTTCTCTTCCTTCCTTCTCCTATTCCCTTTCTTTCTTCTTCTTTCTCCACCTCCTCCTCTTCCTTTTCCTCCTCCCCTGGCCACCACTTCAGCTGAGTTGCCA
This sequence comes from Homarus americanus, assembly GCF_018991925.1. Lineage (NCBI taxonomy): Eukaryota > Metazoa > Arthropoda > Malacostraca > Decapoda > Nephropidae > Homarus > Homarus americanus. Next base: position 964,919 of record NW_024716097.1, on the reverse strand, counting down.
ATTCAACACACACACACACACACACACACACACACACACACACACACACACACACACAGCACAAATACACTCAAACATGGAACCTGGAAATAGGTTTTTTTTTTCAGTTAGTCTATTTATTTGTTGTTGTCTTTCCTCCATCTTTCTCTCTCTTTCTCTGTGACTACTTTGGGTTTTCTGTCATGTGTCCCTGTTTACCCCTGTCTAGCTGTTTGTCTGGGTCTCTGTCTGTGTGGGCCTGTTTGTCTATCTGTCTATGTGGGGGGGTCTTTGTCTGTGTGTGGGTCTCTGTTTATCTTTATGTCTGTGTGGGTCTGTCTATTTGTCTGTGTGGATCTCTGTCTATCTGTCTATCCGTATGTGTGGGTCTGTCTATCTGTGTGGTTCTTCGTCTTTTTTGTCTGTGTGGGTCTCTGTCTATCTGTCTATTTGTCTGTGTGGGTCTCTGTCTATCTGTCAGTGTGGCTTTTTGTCCTCCTGACTGTGACTGTGTGTGTGTGTGTGTGTGTGTGTGTGTATGTGTGTGTGTGTGCGTGCGTGTGTGTGTAAATATAAGGAAGTAATTACCATCATATATGTGTTAACGAGAGCAGGTGTCAACACATTCAGGTCACAAACATGTTTTATTCATGTAAAAAATCTCATTATGACAGATACCGCGTTTCTGTGTTATTAAAAAAAATGAAATAAAAAATGATTTCAATTCTCAATAATATACAGTAGACATTTTGATTATATATATACAGTTTATACAGTACATATAGCTATAGTCGTTTAGGTTGTTGATCAAACGGGCCCCAAGTTATAATATATCCTTGTCCTTTTGGGCCCCAGTTTAAATGTAACGTTAAATGTATATATTTTATTGATGCAGTTTTATTTGTAGAGTTGTATTGATATCGATAATATACTAGTGTGCGTCTATTGATTAAGGTATCAGTTTAATATAGCCATAGACATATTAAGCTCACAGGTAGCGTCTTAATACAGCCATAGACATACAAAGTTAAAAGGTAGCGTCTTAATACAGCCATAGACATACAAAGTTAAAAGGTAGAGTTTTAATACAGCCATAGACATACTAAGTTAATAGGTCACCCTCGTCGTCCACAAAGTATCGCGTCACTGAATATATTCTCTCAAAGTTGTTAATGTGTTGCTGAAGTTATAATGGAGAAAGAACTTTTCCATAAAGCTTTGTGGGTTAGTGGCGCCCCCTTGTGGGTTACTGGCGACAACTTGTCGGTTTGTGGCACCTCTTATGGGTTAGCGATGCCCTCTTGTTGGTTCGTGGCGCCCCGCTGATGAATATACGACAAGCGCCATTATTTTCATTACTGCCTGAACACTTTCTTATTTAATGAAGGAACCTATATAGATTTTACTTTTTAATTTCATCAATTACTAAAGATAAGCCTAAAAATATAGGCCTATTCTTGTTAAGCTTCTTAAATATTACCAAAAGTGTCCAGAGAATTTTGTGTATAAGTTTACCTGTAATACACCTTTATCCCTCAGGTGTTGTTACCTTACCTGTACTTAAGTAGTTAACATGTACTAATAACTATGTTCTCCTGAAAGATGTTTACATTACGTACTAGTTTAAGGGATAATGATTTTAATGTTCAGCTGTGTATAAGTCTTGTATTATTTCATCCGTATTTGACTAAATTCTTTCAGTTTCTATGATTCCTTTCAGCGAGTGTCTTCATTGGGGATGTTTATTGAATTTATATACTTTTTGTAATGTTATAAATGTTATGAATGTTAACCTCACTTGAAAACACTAAATAACATGTACGTTTACCCCAAAAAATTTATATAAGTAAAATTTAATATATATTTCAATACATTTATAGATAAGACCAATTTTAAATACTGTCCACCACTTCAATAAACAGCAAATTACACCTTAATTAAAATGAAATCGTACCTGAGGAAGACAATAACCCACAGTTCTACCCACACGTCAAGCAGATGGCAGGTGTAATTACCAGAGAGGCGACAGCAGAAAGGTGTGTGTGTGTGTGTGTGTGTGTGTGTGTGTGTGTGTGTGTGTGTGTGTGATAATAATAATAATAATAATAGTAATAATAATAATAATAATAATAATAATAATAATAATAATATTAATAAACGGTTTATTAATAGAGTTGCAGCCGGTGGCTGAAAATATACAAACTTACATGTGATTTAGACATAATAATATACGTTCAATGCATTTACAAGGCTGTACAGTACATAAATCAGGAGCTGTTTATTATTTTAACAATAGATGGGATGGTGCTATTCTTATATCTATCGGTGCTGGCTCTTATGGGCTGAATTTTGTTGTAGTGGCAGACTGCGCGAGGTGGGCGGGGGACTGCAGGTGGCAGTAAGTGGCGATGACGAGGATGGTGCAGTAGTCCACTGCCAAACCCTGCTAGTGCGTGGTGGTGGAGGTCACTGAGGGATGCCATTTCCAGGGTGGAGAGAGCGTTGTTGTAGCCAGAGTAGTCTGCGCCGAGCATGTTTCTGCAGGCCCTCTTCTGTACCTTCTCTAGCCGACGTTGTTGGGTAGAGTTGAGAGAAGACGACCAGGCTGGTGACGCATACGTTAATTTAGGGAGAATAAATGCGTTGTAGATAGTCCTCAGCTCTGATGTGGGTGCCCCAAGTGAGAGTCGTCGTAGCATGTAGAGTCGGTACGAGGCTGCCTTGATTGTGTTGTTTACATGGGCCTTCCAGTCCAGTTTGTTGTCTATAGTTACACCCAGGAGTTTGGCAGACTGCACTAACTGGAGAGGATGGGCACCCACTGTGACTGCTGGAGCTTGCACTGGAGTGGTGGCGGTATTGATGTGCATGACTACAGTTTTGGTGTGATTGATGGTGACCTTGTTCTCCGTAGTCCATACCTGTCGCCTGTCCAGGGTGCCTTGTAGCGATGAGTAGTCCGGTGAGATGTCCACTGTAACCCCCACAGTGCAATCATCCACGAACTTCTACCTGTGAGGAGTGTCCGATAGAGCGTCGTTGATCAGGATTAGGAAGCACAGTGGTCCCATCTTGGTCCCCTGGGGAACACCACAGGTGAGGTGTTGGAATGTGGAGACAGAACCCTGGTACCTGACTGCCTGACGACGCTCACTCAGGAAATCAGTGAGCAGCCCAAGTGCAATGTGTGCGTGTGTGTGTGTGTGTGTGTGTGTGTGTGTGTGTGTGTGTGTGTGTGTGTGTGTGTGTGTGTGTGTGTGTGTGTGTGTGCGTGTGTGTGTGTGTGTGTGTGTGTGTGTGTGTGTGTGTGTGTGTGTGTAGTCACTGTCCGCTGGCGTCACTAATATACTGTACAACACATCCGGTCCTCCTCCCTGTGACCGTCACGCCTCGTCACCCCTTCCTGAGGATAGTGTTAGTGCTGATCTGATTCAAGTGTCGGATTAATTGACCTAATTTGTGTTTTCTTTGTCGTGCTGTCTGTCATCCTTTCTCTGTCTGTCTGTCTTTCTGTCTCTGTCTGTTTTTCTGTCTGTTTGTCTGACTATATTTCTTTTTGGTTTTTATTATGAATATTTGGTAATCTATTTTTCTTTCTGTCTTTTTCTTGGATGTCTGTCTGTCTGCCTGTCTATCTGTCTGCCTGTCTGTCTGTCTTTCCTTCTGTCTACCCTCTGCCTCACCACCGTGTCTGTCTGTCTACCCTCTATCTCACCACCGTCTCTGTGTTCTGTTAGTCACCTGCACGCCCACCACAACACCTGGCACCACCGCCCACAGACACAGCCTCCACCCACGTAATTAAGGAGATCGTGTTTATGTTGATCAGCTGACAGGTGCAACACCCCCAAGGTCCTCCATGTAAACAAAGTGTCCTCGTGGGCAGTCATGTATACTTACTGGGGATCACGTGAAGGTTAGGTACCCCGGCTAACCTAACCTAACCTTATCTAACCTAAACTAACCTTATCTAATCTAACCTAACCTAACCTAATCTAACCTAACCTAACCTAACCTAACCTACCATAAACTTATTTGTGTACGGGAGTCCTTCATTTTTTCTCTTACTTCTTTAATTCCTCTTTCCTCGGGGTTTATCTATCTTTGTACTTTATCACAGTTTCTCGACATTCTTCCTTCCTTCCTTCCTTCCTTCCTTCTTTCCTTCATTCCTTTCTTTTTCCCTTCTCCTTTCCTTCCCTTTTTCCTTCCTTCCTTCCATCTTTTCTTCCTTCCCCTTTCCTGCCTTCCTTCCTTCCTTCCTATTTATGATTTAAAACCTTGTCAGCAGCTCTCCCTCACTACATTAACTTAACCTAACCTAACCTAACCTAACCTTCAACCTCAACAAAAAATAAACTTTCTATTACACGAAAAAAAAAATATATATATTAGGCCTACGAAAAGGAGAAAAAATATATAATGAAAAATATTGAAAAAAAATTACCTTATATTTCACGAGGGTCGGGTACAGTAAAACTTCTATTTAACGGACTATATGAAGAGGAAAGTCCGTTATATCGAGGGTCCGTTAGATGTATAATCTCCATATAGTGAATGATATAGAGATGAAAGTCCGTTATATCGAGGGATCTGTTAGATGTATAATCTCCATATAGTGAATGATATAGAGATGAAAGTCCGTAATATTGAGGGTCCGTTAGATGTATAACCTCCATATAGTGAATGATATAGAGATGGAAGTCCGTTATATCGAGGGTCCGTTAAATCTAAAACCTCCATCTAATGGATTTTATGGAGAGAGAGAGATGTCCGGTATATGGAGGTTTCACTGTATATATATATATATCAGGTAAAGGTGACTAATATAGACCTTTTCTCTCCCTGTTAATCATTAATATACGAGGCCATTTTAACCCACCATAATGACCACAACTATCCGATATATATTTTTTTAACCGAACGATTTTTTTTCTCACTCGTTGGGAAAAAATGTAGTCGTGGTGGAGGAGGTGTGAATATTTTTTTATTTTTTTTATGTTTTTATTTTTTTTTGGGGGGGGGGAGGTGTCAAATGTTTCAGGGAAAACGTGTGTCAAACGCTGTGTCAGGGGAACAAATGTGTCAAATTGTGTCAGAGTAACAAGTGTGTCAAACGTTGAGTCAGAGGAGCAAATGTGTCAAACGTTGTGTCAGAGTAACAAGTGTGTGTCAAACGTTGAGTCAGAGGAGCAAATGTGTCAAACGTTGTGTCAGAGTAACAAGTGTGTGTCAAACGTTGTGTCAGAGGAGCAAATGTGTCAAATGTTGTGTCAGAGGAACAAGTGTGTCAAACGTTGTGTCAGAGTAATAAGTGTGTCAAACGTTGTGTCAGAGTAAGACTTGTGGAGGTTAACGGAGCACTTAGCGTGGAGGGGAACATGTTAGTGTTCCTCAGTGTCACCTTAAGTGCCAGATATAAATGACGTGGATTTTGGAGAGAGGTTTGGGTGATGGAGTTTGGCCGCCTGCCAGTTCATGAAAGGAGCTCTCCCCTCTCCCTTCGTCCCCTTCCCTTCCTTCCCCTCCCCTTCCCTTTCCCTCCCCTTCCTTCCCTCCCTTCCCCTTCCCTTCCTTCCTTCCTTCCTACCCTCCCTTCTTCCCTCCCTTCCTTCCTTCCTTCCCTTCCCTTATCCTTCCCTTCCCCCGTCTCTTCTTCACCCTCCAATCCCCTAAACGAAGGATATGATAGGACCTCCACGTCACCCTCCAAACACTCCCTTTATCCTTACGTACAATACCCCCTCCCCTCACTCCTCCTTCACTATATGGTCTTGCCGCAGATATAATATTTCAAGGTAGAGCAACTTCATGCGTTTGTATTATCACCTCGATGCTCGTCCAGGTGTGTGTGTGTGTGTGTGTCTTCAGGTTAATTACTACACCTGGGAAAACCATTACCTTATTTCCGGTTGGTGAGATTTATGGTAATTATATGATTCAGGGTTAATTATATGTTGTGGTATATAAAAGGAGTTTGCTTATTTCTCCTTATACTCTCCTATATTACCTATGGTGACTTTAGTGTTGTTCGGATATATATATATACAGTATATATATATAAATTTAATGATTGATGAGATTGGGATTTTTATTTTTATTGGAGACAAGAATGATTTAGTTATTTTAAAAGATCAACTCGTATTATTATTCCTCTTTAGGTTATAGGTAAAGGATATTGATGTCAGGTGTTTGTGTGTCTGTCTGTGTTCCTGTTTACCTGTCTTGTCTGCTTATAGGTTTGAATCGGTCTGTTTACTTGTGTTTCTATATACCTGAGTCTGTTTACCTGTCTGTAATGCCTATGATTCTGAAGGTGTATTACCCTGGACCCCATTAGTGCAAGATAATAATATATACAGTAAAATTTCACGTCCTTAAGGTGTCTCAGAAAAATGTATACAAACATCAGGACACTCTGTATGGTAGTGTGTATATATATTTTTGAGACACCCTGTAAATAGGAGTCGATGTTGCCTTTCCATTGATGGGATGATTATTTAAGGCCAAATATATTTCCATGGTGGGTCAAATACCGATAAATTTTTAATCTATTTTTATAATATATCTGCAGCTGGTACAATATAATAAATAATATAGTAAAATATATATATAGATATATATCAATATAGTCCAGTTGATAAATATTATAGATTAAATGGCAATATATCCTTGGCTGTTTTAGAAGTGGAACAATATAACATTAATATACTATAATATGTGAATATACTCCCAGCTGGTATAATATAACACACACACATTATATATATATCAACATACTGTACTCACTAGGTAAATAAACATAATATTTACCGTTCCGCGTTCCTGCTAGCTGAGAGACGACTTACCTATTTAATTAATGAACAAACATACCTGGTGAAAAAAGAAGGAGAAAGGAATAGTTTAGATGATTATAATGTAAGTCTCTCTCTCTCTCTCTCTCTCTCTCTCTCTCTCTCTCTCTCTCTCTCTCTCTCTCTCTCTCTCTCTCTCTCTCTCTCTCTCTGGAAATACACCCTGGAAATACACCCTGGCACCCTAAAATTACACCTTGGAAATACATACTGGAAATACACCCTGAAAATACTCCATGGAAATATGTCATGGAAATACACCTTGGAAATATGCTATGGAAAAACACCTTGGAAATACACCCTGCAAATACACACTAGAATACACGCTGGAAATACACCAACTCGCTTTACGATCTTCTGGAAATACGTAAACTTAGTGCTGGCATTTTTATGTGACACTTCCCCCAAGTCTTGGAAGGAGCTCAAGTTATAGTGGGAGCGAGAGTTGTCCGTTCAGAACGATTCTCGAAAGGGGTGAGAGAAAGGGGGGAGGAGAGAGGGGGAAAGGGAACAGAGAGAGAGAGAGAGAGAAGGGGAGGGAGTGAGCGAAGGGAAGGAGGCAGTGAAAGAGTGAGAGAGGAGATAAAAGGAGCAGAGAGAGAGAGAGAGAGAGAGAGAGAGAGAGAGAGTAGGGGAGAAAAGGAGCAGAGAGGGGAGAGGGAGGGAGAGAAAGGGAGCAAGTGAAAGGGGGAGGAATTTTGTGAGAGAGAGAGAGAGAGAGCCTATCGTAAGGGTTTCTTGCCTATAAACATAAACATTAACGGGGTAATTGTCATATATCATCACATAATAATTCCCCAAGTTATCGTAACTCCTCCACCTACTAATAATTCTTCTCAACAAACATCAAATAATTATCACCATTTCTCTATTATTCCTACGTTATCATCCATCTGTAATCCACTTCCTTCTCTGTCTTCGTTATCATCCATCTGTAATCCACTTCCTTCTCTGTCTTCGTTATCATCCATCTGTAATCCACTTCCTTCTCTGTCTTCGTTATCATCCATCTGTAATCCACTTCCTTCTCTGTTTTCGTTATCATCCATCTGTAATCCACTTCCTTCTCTGTCTTTAAGTTCTCCCAAGGTTTATCAATATACTCTATGTCCCCTTAATTATCAATATACTCTATGTCCCCTTCATCAATTATTCCCTGTTGCATGATTTATACAAGTCGTGGCAAATCATAATTCATTTCCTCTTCATTTATCAGTTTATCGTCGTCTCTGGTACTTCACATCTTCGTACCGTAATCCCTGTTGTTATTATGTCCTTTCTCTTGGTGCCTTGTTGTTATTATTATTATTGTGTGTGTGTGTGTGTGTGTGTGTGTGTGTGTGTGTGTGTGTGTGTGTGTGTGTATTATTATTATTGTGTGTGTGTATTATTATTACCTCCCACATGTGTATCATATATACCACCGACAAGTATATACCCCCGTCCCTCCCCACGAGTATACGATCATATACTTCGCCTTCCGTGTTTGGTTTAATCAGGAAGAGCGTCTGCCAAGGTCCCAGGCACACACGGGAAGGAACCGGGGCCTCAGGGGAGTGTGTCAACAAGGAGGTAGGTGGAGTGAGTACGGTACTGGAGGTTGATAGCTTGGCCGGCGTTTTATGGTGCTTGGAGAGAGAGAGAGAGAGAGAGAGAGAGAGAGAGAGAGAGAGAGAGAGAGAGAGAGAGAGAGAGAGAGAGAGAGAGAGAGAGAACCTGTCAAGGAGAGAGAAGGGAACTAGTCAAGGAGAGAGAGAACGTGTCAAGGAGAGAGAGAACTTGTCAAGGAGAGAGAGAACGTGTTAAGGAGAGAGAGAACTTGTCAAGGAGAGAGAAAATATGTTAAGGAGAGAGAGAACTTGTCAAGGAGAGAGAGAACTTGTCAAGGAGAGAGATAACTTGTCAAGGAGAGAGAAAATATGTTAAGGAGAGAGAGAACTTGTCAAGGAGAGAGAGAACGTGTCAAGGAGAGAGAGAACTTATCAAGGAGAGAGAGAACGTGTTAAGGAGAGAGAGAACTTGTCAAAGATAAATAGAGAGAGTGTTACAGAGACAGAGAGTGACTGTTAAAGAGATAGATAGAGAGAGAGAGAAAGAGAGAGAGAGAGCTTGTTAAAGAGAGATAGAGAGTTAAAGATAGAGAAAGCGTGCTTGTTAAAGAGAGATATAGAGATTGTTAATAAGAGAGATAGAGAGAGACCTTGTTAAAGAGAAAGAGCAATAGAGAGATTAAATGAATGGATGAATGAATAGACAGACAAACGTATATACAGCCAGTGAAAGAACTGAGTTAATGAATAAGTTTATAAATAATTTAAATGAATAAATAACTACAAGGATATAATGAATTAAATATTATACAAATTTTAATCTTCATTCACTTTTTTTTTTAATTTATTTTAGTTTCTGTTTCTCTGTTTACACGAGGCGGGTCTTCCCCTGAGTCCGGATACGGGAGTGGTAAAAAAGCGGATAAACTCATGAGCGAAAAAATTTGGTAAAGATGAAACATTATGAAGGACCGACTTAACCAAGGGTATTATTTCCGAGCGTCTGTCTGTCTGTCTGTCTGTCTGTCTGCTCATACACGTCCTACTACTACTATTTTTTTACGTGGCCTCCAGCCTCCCCCAATAGCCACACCTTCGCCGTCATTTTATTGCCTTGAAATTAACTATCATAATACATAAGTAGCCATCCTAGCTGTGTTGAGTTAGTTGAGCCGCAGATCTATGCGGCATTCAGTGACTGTTGCCTCATAGTCATTATTTGCAACTGTTGTTGACTTTGGGGCAGACGACCTCGTTCCCCTGAGGCAAAGCAATACAGACCTAAGGAGAGAGAAGGACAATCGACATTTCAACCAGGCTGTAGCGTAACTTCTGAGCTGCTGCTTCCGTTCAGATAACACCTCAGCGAGTCTGGCGTAGATAACATCTTGCACTTGGTCCCATCCCGCCAGAGATTGTGAACACCATCAGAGGAGTAAAGCTGCCCTGTGGTCTATGCCCTAGTAATCTTGTCGTTCTCGTTCCTCAAGTTACGGTGACATGCGGCCATGGGGTCGAATATCCTAACATCATAGAAAGCTCGCTGTCCCCGCGTCCAGAATCCTCGAGCGCTGACGTCCACACGGGCTTCGTTAGATGTATTGGAAGTCCTGTGATGGAGGTTCTCACCGTCCAATTGAAGGAGGGGCGGCTCTACCATGACGTCGTGCCAGATTTCCTTCAGAAAATTTGCCGTGAGATCCCTTACTTCGTCATGCCTCATGCATACGAAGCCCCCTTTCTTACACACCATGGCGAGGTCAATGTTATAGGATGAGCCACACACGCATTGGGAGGGCAAACCACCTACTGGCCAACCGTACCACCTTCTCTACTACTACTACTAAAACTACTGCTACTACTACTAATATCTCCATTCTTCAGAAATTTCCAATAATTTGTGCATCAAAGCAAAAAAAAAAAAAGGCAATATGAATCTTAAATTGTGTATTATGAACTGCTAGCAATCCTATCAAACCTGCCTAACCCTGCGTGACCTTTCCTGACCCTACCTGACCCTACCTTACCCTGCCAAAATCAATTTAACCCCCGACCCCTATCTAATGCTACTTAACCTTCTTAATCACCTATTTAATTGTACTACTTGACCTTGCTTGACCCTCGCTGACTCAACGTTAACCTATATGACCTTAAACTGCACAGGTGATCAGATGTAAGGGTAAGGAGGTCACATTTGCTGGAAGGAAATACTTCCGGGGTTTTATCTCAACACTGTCTATCGGTTAGGTTGTGCCCCCCTCACAATAGCTGCCCCCTCCCCCTGACAAAGCTGCTACCCTGCCCTCCCTGACAAAGCTGCTACCCCTCCCCTGACAATAGACGCTACCCCCCTCCCCTGACAATAGATGCTTCTCCCCTGACAAAGCTACCCCTCTCCCTGACACAGATACCCCCTCCTGACAATAACTGGTGCCTCCTCCTGACAATAGCTCGTACCCCTTCCCCTGACACAAGCTGCTACCCCCTCCCCTGACAATATCTGGTGCCTCCTCCCCTGACAATAGCTGGTGCCTCCTCCCCCTGACAATAGCTGATGCCCCCTCCCCCTGACAATAAGTGGCGCCCCCTGGCAGTAGGTGGCGCCCCCTGGTATAGTAAACAGGGTCAGAACACAGACTCTCGCTCCACTTCAACTCATTAATGTGGTGATGTTGGTCCAGTCGTGGCTGTAATGACGATGGACGGTGGCAGTGGTGGTGGTAGTGTAGCTGCTGTTGTTGTGGTGGTGGTGGTGTAGCTGCTGTTGTTGTTGGTGGTGGTGGTGGTGGTGTGAGCTGCTGTTGTTGTGGTGGTGGTAGTGTAGCTGCTGTTGTTGTGGTGGTGGGTGGTGGTGGTGGTGGTGTAGTTGCTGTTGTTGTGGTGGTGGGTGGGTAGTGTAGCTGCTGTTGTGGTGATGGTGGTGGTGTTATAGCTGCTGCTGTTGTTGTGGTGGTGGTGGTAGTGTAGCTGCTGTTGTGGTGATGGTGTTATAGCTGCTGCTGTTGTTGTTGTGGTGGTGGTTGAAGAAGTTGTGGTGGTAGTGTTAGACGTTGTGGTGGTAGTGGTAGAAGGTTGTGGTACTAGTGGTAGAGGTTGTGGTGGTGGATGTTAATGTTATTGCTGTTGTGGTAGTAGTAGTAGTAGTAGTAGTAGTAGTAGTAGTAGTGGTGGTGGTGGTGGTGGTAGTGCACGGCCGTGACAACCAAATTTTATAGCATCTTAATTATTTTTTTTTACCTTAACGATGAAATCAGATTAAAGTTCCTTTTTAATTTAAATTTCCGTTAACAAATAATAAAAAAAAATAAAAAAAACATCCTCATGGGTTTAATCACAACATCCATCAGTCAGGTAAAGGAAGGATGATGATGTTAGGGTTCCCGAAACACAGACGAGAATAAAGTTTGAGAAGAGGGAGACGAAAATAGAAGGGAAGGAGGGGCGATAAGGAGAGAGATAAAAATAGATGAAACGGTGAGGATGAAGAGACATAACACACGCACAGACGCATACAACTTCCTCTCTCTCTCTCTCTCTCTGTTTGTATATCTATCTATCTATGCCTTCCTTCCTTCCTTCCTTCCTTCCTTCCTTCCTTCCTTCCTTCCTTCCTTCCTTCCTTCCTTCCTTCCTTCCTTCCTTCCTTCCCTCCTTCCTTCCTTCCTTCCTTCCTCCCTCCCTTCCTTCCTTCCTTCCTTCCTTACATGTGCACAAAGGAGTGAAGGTGATAAAGCCATACGAATAAAAAAAACAAGAGAAAAATAGAAGGAGAAAAAGAAAGTGAAGAAGAGGGATAATAGCAAAGGGACAAAGAAGGGGAAATCCGAGGGGAAAGGGGGAGGGTAGACAACTTACCCACTTTTGGACTAAATATTCCCCTTATTAGCGAGGGGAGTGTCACCGTTGTACTCTTCCCTTTGAGGGGTCGTGTGAGGGGTCTATTGGGGTGTTATATGAGGGGAAAGTCGTACCAGGGGTTATGTGAGAGGTCGTATGAAGGGAAAGTCGTGCCAAGGGTCATTTAAAAGGTCATGTGAGGGGGGAATTCGTAAAAATGGTTGTGTTAGTGGTCGTAATAGAGGTCTTGTAAGGGGAAAGTCGTAACAGTGTTCCTGTGAGAGAGAAGTCGAACTAGGAGTCGTTCGTAAGGTCGTGTGAGGGGAGATAATCATTAGAGAGAGAGAGAGAGAGAGAGAGAGAGAGAGAGAGAGAGAGAGAGAGAGAGAGAGAGAGAGAGAAATCAGATGAAAAAAACAACAACAACTACATATTACTTAATGACCCAACATGTAAGGGGGTGACCTTTGACCTCTCCAGTATCCACTACTTATCACTTGACCTCGTATATTGGACTGGCGATAATTTAAGGCCTGTCCTCTTTAAAGTCATCGTAACTGTTAGGAGACGATCGAGAGGGAACACGATGATGGTGTGGGAGGAAGGGGGAAGGGAGGGAGAAGGAGAGAGGAAGGGGAGGGGGAAGGGAGAAGGGAGAAGGGAAGTGGAAGGGAAAGGGAAAATAGAAGGAAAGAGAGAATCAAGGAGAGACTGAGATGGAAAGCAGGAGGAAGAGAGTGAGAGGGAAGGCAGGAATGGGAGAGGAAAGAGGAAGGTAAAAAAAAAATGATCCAAAAATTGAATCATTTAGTCATGAAGAAACAAACCACAGTATGAATAGTCAAGTTTACTCAAACACTAATTACATAAAAAAAATAATTAATTCCCCCTAAAAAAAATAATTAATTCCCCCTAAAAAAAATAATAATAACAAAATCGACATATCAATTACAACACCAAAGAATACAAATAAATAAAGAAATACAAAAAAAAATAATAAAAAATCCTAATTAGAAAACGAAAAAAAATATATATATAAGTTTAATTGTGAATAATTAAATACTAATTAATTCTTTCAACAACTAACATTGGGAACCAGATGGGAAGTGATTCATTCCTCGGTAGGTAATTGACAATTTGAGAAGGTGAGATTGTTAGGAGTCATCTACGGGCTGTTATCCTTGCAGGGCGTATTGGACATGTGATCTGATAAGGGAAACTTTAATAACTTTCATCCAGACCAACAGACAGACAGATAAACACTTGTATATATGTAGAGATAAGCACATACATACATACATACATACATTGACACCTCAGCTCACACAAGACACACAGTCACTATCATCACTACACCCTGCCCCATGCACACACACACACACCACACGTAAACATGAACGACACGCAAAATGGGCAATAAAACACCTTCCCCTACACCTTGTCTCCACGCAAACACACGTAAAGTCTTCATGGAGTCAACACTCAACCACGTAAAATATCCCCACCCTCACACCCCTCTCCCTCTCCCCACACGCACACCTCACGCAAACATAAAACACACGCAAGAAGATCAAGAAGTCAACATCATCTCCCCATTCTTCCCCATCCTATCCCCTCCCCTCTCTTCCTCCCCACATGCACGCAAACATTTCTTGATGGCAACACCCAGTCACACAATAAAACACCTACCCTCACATCCTCTCTCCCCGGGGACACACACACACACACACACACGTTCATGAAGTCAAAGAACCACCTCACCCCCCCCCGTGTTTTGGTGCCGGTATCAAGAGTTTGTCCGCACTTGGCTATTGATTAGGGAAGGCCAGGCTGTTCCCGGACGCGATTCGGAGGGAGGGAGAGACAGGGAGAGGGTGTGAGGGAGAGATGGAGAGAGGGCCAAGTCACTCACTGTCAGCCCTTCCGTCCCCTCACGCCAAAACTGTCATTAATTGAAAAGAAAAAATCCCACCAAAAATAGAGTTTTAGAGTTGAAAACCTGTTAAGAACTTCCTTATATACAATCCAGTTTTACCCTTTTTTGTGTTCTGAAGTGCTTTTTTTTCTTTTGTTTTTGTTTTTTCTTGTTTTTGTTCGGAGGTAAAAGTCGCTTACCTGTAGATAGTTTTTTTTTTGCAATTTTTTTTTTTACTTTCATGTTTGTTTAAAGTTTTTGAGGAGGAAATTTTATATTATTGTTTTTGTTGATGTTGTTGATGTTGTTGATGTTGTTGTTGATGTTGTTGATGTTGTTGTTGTTGTTAATGATGTTGTTGATGTTGTTGTTTTGTTGTTGTTGTTGTTGATGATGTTGTTGTTGTTGTTGTTGTTGATGATGTTGTTGTTGTTGTTGTTGTTGTTGTTTAGTTATGTGTTACTTGGTGTTAAGAATGTACTTCGAGGGGAATGTACTGTATTGATTCTTAATAAATTCTATCTATCTATCTATCTATCTATCTATCTATCTATCTATCTATCTATCTATCTACAACTAGTAGCCATCATAGCACAACAACAACACCCACTAACCATCATCTACCATCACGATAACAACCATTAACCATCATTTACCACCACCACCACCACAACACACCAACAACAACTACAACAACTACAACAACAACAACAACAACAACTACTACTACTACAACCACTAACCATCATCTACCACCATAACAACAACATAACAACAACAACAACAACAACAACAACAACAACAACAACAACTACAACAACTACAACAAAACTACAACAACAACAACTACAACAACAACTACAACAACAACAACAACCACTAATCATCAAGTCTCAGCCTCCGCCATAGACCCCCAAAAGGCTCTGACAGTCGGGTTTATTTTACAACTTCCTTTTAACGTCTCTCGTAAACCCATCTTCTTCCTCCTCCTCCTCCTCTTCCTCTTCCTTCTTCTCCTCCTCTTCCTCTTCGCCTCCTCCTCTTTCTTCCTTCTCCCCTTCTTCATCCTCTTCTCCCTCTTCTTTCTTCTCCTCCTCTTTTTTCTCCTCTTCTTTCTTCTCTTCTTTCTTCTCCTCTTTCTTCTCCTTCTCCTCTTCTTTCTTCCTTCTTCTCCCCTTCTTCCTCCTCCTTCACTACCCTGTCAACTACGACGAGTAACAGGGCCCCTAACAGTGAGAGCACCACCAACAGGGCCCCTAACAGTGACCACCAACAGGGCCCCTAACAATGACCACTAACAGGGCTCCCCAACAGAACCACCACCATCAGGGCCCCTAACAGTAACCTCATCAACAGGGCCCCTAACAGTGACCACCGCCAAAAGGAAAAGTTCAGTGTGGTGTGGACGAGTCTGGTTCACTTGGGGGGAGAGATACGGCTGATAACAACTTGTCTCACTTGTGTCTCTCTCGTGTGTCTCTCGTGTCTCTCTCCCTCGACTTGGTGATTCTCCCTCGTCTCCCATTCGTCTACATGACAAACCTCGACTGACTATTGCAACTTTATTCTATTCTTTCTAGGACGTTTATTTTTTTCTCGTGTTTGATGAGTGTTTATGTTAGTGTGTGTGTGTGTGTGTGTGTGTGTGTGTGTGTCCTAAGAGTCACTGGTGAAGTAGTACTCCCCTCAGTCCATCCAGATTTTGAATAGATACCTTACTTTACAGATGGGCAAACGAAGGCAGTCGAGTGCAATGCTGACCAAACTTTCCTCCTTGGGTAGTGAAAGCTTAGTATGCAGTGTGCTATATCCACATAGCCTGGTTGAGAATCACTTATCCCTTATCACTAACGCACAGTCATGTTGTCTAATTAATGGTATCACGCCGTAAAGCAGAGGTGTTCAAACAATGGCGGGATATACACGTGTTGCATCGTAACCTCCAAGTCTTCAGCATCATTAACCAGACGTATTTACTATATTACAACACTTAGTGGTTTCGTTTTCCTGTTGCGAATTCCCAGTTGATGTTATCTTACAAAACCCAATATTCAGGTAAATTTTTTTCATTATTTCTTTATTACTCTTATACATTTCCTTTATTCTGTAATTTTTTCATTACGTTTAAACATTCCTTTAATCTGTCGTTACCTTTAAAAACACCGTTCAGAACCCTTTATGTACTATTAGTGAACCAACTACTACCAGGGGACTTCACAATGACTTTTTCCTCTACGGTAATATCGTCAAATAAAATCAGAGCACGGAGTCAAAGATACCCACCAACCCTGCCGCCGCCATTACGCTAAGCAGACGATACCATCCAGCCAATGACAATATCAGGCGCGGGACGTCAACAAACAGCTTAACCCCCGGGCTGTCTCCTCCTCCTCCTCCTCCTGCAGCCGCTCCTCCCCGACGCTCGACGGTGATTGTCGCTTCGCTAACAGCTTCATTAACTTTATCTCCAGCTCCCAGGCCGCCCTCACTCCCGCCTCACCCTCGCTCCTCTCGTTAACGGCGTACTTCTCCTACATTATGCATTCTTCCTCTTTCCCTCCAACACCTCCATATACGCGTTTCCTTCAGGGAGGGAGGGAGGGAGGGAGGGAGGGGGAGAATGACATGTAAACACAGATTATGATTATTTTGTTTCCTTCGATGTTTTAATGTTTAGGGGAGATGATGGTTGATATGGTTATTTGATTGTATCTGTTCTTCTTCTTCTTCTCTTTCGTATATGTTTCGTAGGGGGAGGAAGGGGAAGAATTAAACCTGAATTATGATCGTCATTTCTGTTGCTATGGGTATTTTTTTGTAGGGTAGGATATGGTTAATTAAATGGATTATACAGTATCTAATTCCCGTTCTCCTTCCTCTTCTTTCTTACTTCCTCTTACGATTATCCTGAAGAGAAGATGGGAATAACGTAGACAAGAGGAAATGTTAAAAAAAACTGATTATTATTGTTATTTCTCACTTTTTCATTATTATGTGGTATACGTTCTTCGTCTTCTTCCCTCTTAGACCCCGGTACGTGGTTCGCGTTACTAAACTGGCGACTTGAAACTGGCGACTTGAAACTGACGACTTGAAACTGACGACTTGAAACTGGCGACTTGAAACTGACGACTTGAAACTGACGACTTGAAACTGGCGACTTGAAACTGACGACTTGAAACTGACGACTTGAAACTGGCGACTTGAAACTGACGACTTGAAACTGACGACTTGAAACTGGCGACTTGAAACTGACGACTTGAAACTGACGACTTGAAACTGGCGACTTGAAACTGACGACTTGAAACTGACGACTTGAAACTGGCGACTTGAAACTGACGACTTGAAACTGGCGACTTGAAACTAACAACGAAACTAACGACTCAATCTCATCCGTTTGTCCCAATCTCCTTCCCTCAAGTGTCTGTGTTTATAGTGGAAGTACACGAGGTAAACAAACATTATGGTAATACAGTAATAATAGTGTCTCGGTTCCCTGCCTCTTCCTACACTGTATATGACTGATACTGAGTGTTTGAGTCATCTATAGTATTGTGTCATCTATAACTTGTGTTTATGTCTCGGTTATAAACAGCGTGTCATCTATAAGCTTGCATAGTAAATATTGTGTCATCTATAAGCTTACATAGTAAACATTGTGGCATCTATAATCTTACATAGTAAACATTATGCCTATAAGCTTGCATAGTAAACATTGTGGCATCTATAAGCTTACATACTACATAGTAAACATTATGTTCGCTATAAGCTTGCATAGGAAACATTGTGTCCTCTATAAGCTTGCATAGGAAACATTATGTCCTCTATAAGCTTGCATAGTAAACATTGTGTCATGTATAAACTTACATAATAAACATTGTGTCATGTGTTTATAGGTGAGAAAGAAGATAATAAAACACAGGAATAACAAAAAAACATCCCTCGTACGAATAACAGTAAAAATGGATATACAGATATAATTAAAAACAACCTCAAACGAACGAAGAAAATTAAAAAACCCGAAAAAACACCGAAAAAAAAACAATTTAATTGTCTTGTTTGTGGTGTTTTCTTACTCGTTCGTTCACCTCCTCACTCCAAGAGATCATAAGTGTTTAAAGTGTCACAATTACCGCCAGAACTAGTGTCTAAACTTTTCTATTACGCCCACCAAAACTCCTTTCTTGCTTACCTCACCTCACCTCACCTCACCTCATCTCACCTCACCTCACCTCACCTCACCTCGCCTCACCTCACCTCACCTCACCTCACCTCACCTCCAGTGGCAAGCGAGAATGTACACAAACATTATCTTTATTGTTATGGCTTGTTATTCTTTTAACGTCTCCCATTCTCTCTTTCTATCTCCTCTGTTTCTCTCTCTCTGTTTATCTCCTTCTCTCCCTATCTCTGTCTTTCTCTCTCTCTTACTCTTTCTGTAGTCATTCTACAGTGTGTGTGTGTGTGTGTGTGTGTGTGTTGCCGTTTAGTGTTTTAAAGACCGGTTGGTGATGCTAGATGCTGCTAGAACAGATTTTTTTTATCTCCAGCAACAAGATATTGAATGACTTTTGTGTGTACCTGTGTCACTATGTACGTAGGTGTTGTGTGTACGGGACCTGCGTCGTACATATCGATATCCCACAAGGTGAGAGTTGGTACCTAACCTAACCTAACCTAAACCTAACGAGAACATGAGGAATATTCGCTCAAGTTTCCTACCTCCTGTTTCTACGTTGACAAAAACTCTCTCTCTCTCTGCCCCCCCTCACTTCCCTGCCCCCCGAATAAGTGTGTTTTGGACGCTAACTGGTGTTCAGAACTCTTATGTTACACCTTTTTTCCTTCCTTGGTAGTTTAAATGTTTTGTTACAGAGGATAATTACTGTTTAGGATGTTTATATCGTGTTTGTTTTGTCTTCCTCATGAATCCTGATGTTTGTTTGTGTGTGTGTGTGTGTGTGTGTGTGTGTGTGTGTGTGTTTAGAGCCATTGTGTTATGCTTTCTCGCTTCTTGATTGGTTAAAGTGTCTTGTTTCCTGATTGGTTATAGTGTCTCGTCTCTTGAGTGGTTAAAGTGTTTCATTTCCTGAATGGTTAGAGTGTTTCGTTTCGTGATTGGTTGGAATGTATCGTCTCCTGATTGGTTAAAGTGTCTTGTCTCCCTATTGGTTAGAGTGTCTCGTTTTCTGATTGGTTAGTGTCTCGTAAATTATTTTTTGACGGGAAGTAAATTATTTTTTGACGGGAGAAAAAAATTTTTTTGACGGGAAGTAAAGTATTTAATTTACTTTACTTATCTCATAATGGCCGCCGTGGGAACGATGTCAACAAACGTTACTGTCATAAGAATTATTCCTTTTTTCAACTAATTTATTTTAATGGAATAAATTAGGACCATAAGAACGTTTTTGTTGTTGACTCTGACTAGTGTATGACCCCCATTATAGGCGTTGATTGGTGATTAGACTCGTTATTATAGACTTTAACTATAGTGTTTACGTCCTTACAGTCCAGTATATATGTCCCTTTTTTGTGTTCCCTCCCGTGTTCCCCAAGTGTTCCCCTTCCCCCGTGTTTCCCCCTCCTCTGTGTTTCCCCCTCCCCTCTGTGTTACCCCTCGAGTTCCCCACCTCCGTGTTCCTCCCGTGTTTCCCTCTCCTCCGTGTTTCCCCCTGTGTTTCCCCAAGTCCCCCCGTGTTTACCACCTCACAGTGACCCAGGAAGGTGACATATGTAAACAAAGGAACATTTCTGCTACGAGTGTTCCTGTTTTTCGACCGGTCTCCCTGCGCGTCCTGTCGGATAAATGTTCAAACTTTGTTACGGACAAACTTTACACTCAACAGAATTAAGCATTTTGAAAGTTTGTTATGGAGGGTGACTGGTATTTAAAGCAAAGTCTGCAGAGCTCGAAGTTTTAGCTTAAGGTTTAATTTTCCCTCTAATCTGGCAAGGTGTTTGTGAGGGGAAAGTTATCTGATCACCTGAACATTAACCTAACCTAACCAAACCTAACCTAACCTAACCTAACCTAACCTAACCTAACCTAACCTCCCCCCACTAAGATAGCTTTAGGGTCTTTAATCAATAAGTACAATAAACTGGAGGGAGGTGGAGGGGGGAGCTAATCTTCAAGTGATCTCATCTACCTGGTGTAAATGCTACTAGTCAAATATGGCGTCTATTTTATATCAAAACTTTAAAGGGACTGGAAGGGGGGGGGAGGTAAGGGAGGGAAGGGGTGATGAGGGGGAAAAAGGGAAAGGAGGGAAAAATTACCTGACCTTAATCCCTTAACTGGAGATAGGAGAATATATTTAACTGATACAACGCTTCAAGGTAGAACACAGATATGGCGTTAACTTAGCACTGAAACTCTCCCCCACCTCCCATGTGTACGTCCATGTGTTCGCTATGTCAGGTTGTCTCCACACACACACACACACACACACACACACACACACACACACACACACACACACACACACACACACACACACACGGATGACCAACCCTGTCAGCCGTAGTTATCGCCCCTTTCACACACGGTCAAGCGGCAACTGTGTGCGACAGTAGGGAGAGCAGATACGTGGGGCCAACCATAAGAGGACAGACAGTAGGGTGGACTTGAGACAGAAGAGAGAGAGAGAGACAGTAGGGTGGACTTGAGACAGAAGAGAGAGAGAGAGACAGTAGGGTGGACTTGAGACAGAAGAGAGAGAGAGAGACAGTAGGGTGGACTTGAGACAGAAGAGATAGAGACAGACAGTAGGGTAATTCTCTCGTGGACTTTAGACAGAAGAGATACATAGAGAGAGACAACAGGATGATTATGTCGTTACGTGAGACAGAGAGATACGAGACGCCATAGAGGGGAGAGACAACCGAATGATCCTACACAGAGTTACGATACTGGAGACATAACACAAATCGGGATTAAGGAACCAATTCGGATTAACGATGGCCGGATTATCGAGATTATACTAGGTCATATATAATGCAAGGAGTATAATTTTATTCATCTTATGACAAAAAAATATATAATCGATAGATGGATTAGAATATTAATTGTTATGGTTATTATGATTTGTATATATATCCCCTATTTACCTCCTTCTCTCTCTCTCTCTCTCTCTCCCTTCCTTCTCATCACCCTTTATCCTCATTCCTCCTTACCACCTTCCTTCCTTCGTACACCCTTTCTCCTCTTCTTCCCATTTGCTTCCTTTCCTATCCTTCCTATCCTCCTCTTTCCCCCTTTACTCCACCTTATTCTTACCCCCCCATTCTGCCTTCTCATTCCTTACCTTCTCTTTCCCTACCTTAAACTTACCTCCCCTTCCTTTCTCCTCTTTCTTACCCCTATCCCCTTTTTTCCTACCACCCCACCCTTTTCTTCCTTCCCATTTCTACCACCCTTCACCTTGCCTTTCCTTCCTCCCTCCTTTCCTCTTACCCAATCCTCCACCTTGCTTATTACTCCATCCCTCCATTCCTTTTCATCTTCCTTCCATCCTTATACCCACATTCTTTTTCCACTCCTACTCCATTCCCTTCCTCCCTTACCATCCTCTCCCCCACCACCCCTCCTCACTCTCTCAATCTCTTCCACCCATGTCTCCTCCCCTCTCCCCATCATCTCCACCCTATCTCCACTTACCAGTCCAATCTCCCTCTCCCCCTCCACCCCTGTCTCCTCCCCTTTTTCTCCCGTCCTCCCACCCCTATCTCCACTTACCAGTCCAATCTCCTTCTCCCCTTCCTCCCCACTCTCTCCCTCACCCCTTCCTCCCTCCCCCACCACCCTTATCCTCTTATCTCCACTTACCTTCCACTTCCTTCTCCCTTCCTCCCCACTCTCTCCCTCACCCTTCCTCCCTCCTCCCCACCCCTTATCTCCCTCTTCTCCCCTTTGATTCACCGCCAATAAGGGTTCTAGAAAATAATCCTGTTACAAGGATGTACCATGACGAGCCTCTTCCAGGACGGTGTGTGTGTGTGTGTGTGTGTGTGTGTGTGTGTGTGTGTGTGTGTGTGTGTGTGTGTGTGTGTGAAAGGGTTGCTATTTGAGGGTGTAGGTATGTGGGTGCAGGTGGTCTTTAAATGTTTGCGTGTGTGTGGGTGTTTTGGGTACAGTGTGCACATGTGTATTCATGACTGTGCTTTACATGTAAGTACAAGCTTTGTGTGTGTACTTGTGGATACGTGTGAACAAAATTTACTTGCATCCTCTAAATTACAATAAGAGACACAAACAAACAGGCAGACCTTTTATAACTTT
>NW_024716097.1:900000-937500 GCF_018991925.1 Homarus americanus | reverse complement strand
TTATGTGACGTCATTTCTTATGTGACGTCATTTCATTATGTGACGTCATTCCATCATACGTGACGTCGTCTCATCATTCTTGTGTATGCTTCCTCTGCGTCTGCCTTCCCCTTGCTTTATTCTTTTGTGCTGTGTCCCCTCTCTTACATTCCAGGAAGCAGGGTGACCGTAGTACTAGGGGAGAGAGAGGGGCTGACTGAAATCTAATATTTAAACTGTAATAAAAAAAATCTCATACAATGTATTTCAGTCGAGAGGCGAGATAGCAGGCGTCTGTCTCTCTCTCTAAGTATTCAATTGTATCTATCTATCTATCTATCTATCTATCTATCTATCTATCTATCTCTCTCTCATAATTTACATAAAGCACTGGATCAAGAATTATCACGTGTAAAAGTATCCAATGTGAGAGATTTTTCCCGTAATGTGAGTCACTTAGATACTGTTTAAGGCTAAAGTTGGTGGCAATATCTTTATTAGCGAACATTTGATATGCAAATTGTGTAAGGAGGAGCTGGTGGTTGTGAGAGGGGGGGAGGGCTAGGTGGTGGTTGTGAGAGAGGAAAGTGATATGGAATGGAGGATAGGAGGAAGGAGAAAGGAAGGGAAAGGGAAGAAGGTGGGTGGAAGGGGAAGATAGAGAGGGAGGAGGATGGAAGGGGTATAAGGAGGGAGCAAGGCAGGTGAGGAGGAAGGAGGCAAAGAGATGAGGGAATTGGGAGGAGGCAAGAGGATGGAGAAGTGTTGGGAGGGAAGCAAAGGAGATGGGGGAATAGGGAAGTAGGCAAAGTGGAGGGGCGTAGGGAAGGAGGGAGGGAGGGAAGGACACGACGCTTCATACAAGTAAAATTTCCGTAAATTACTGGACAACAAGGGCGTATAAATTACACAAAAAACACGACTATATTAGGATTTTTTTTTTCGTCTATTTTTAGTTTACGCAGTGGGACGCATTTTCAGGGACGCATTTTAGAGGAGATAGCATAGTTATTCTTGGTCGTGTGGCTATGCTAGTAGAGTCGGGGGGGCTGGTGGGAGGGCTAAGGGAGAGGAGGGTGGCGAGGAAAGTTAGAAAAAGGGAGAGACGAAGGGGGAGGGAAGGGGAGAAGAAGGAGGGAGAAATAGGCAGGGGGGGTAAGGAGGGGGAGAAGGAAGACTGGAAGAAAGGAGGCTAAGGAAAGGATGGGGGGTAAGGGAGAGAGAGGGAGAGATGGGAAATAAAGAAAGGATGAGGGAAAAGAGAGAGTGAAGTAAAGGAGGTAGGGAAGAGAGGGATGATAAAGAAGAAAGATAGGAAAGGAGGGAAGAGAGGGAGGGTGAGGAAAGGAAGGGGGCGTAGAGAGGGCGGATAAGAAAGAGAAAAAGGTTGAGTAAAGAGAGAGAGAGAGAGAGAGAGTAGTAGTAGTAGTAGTAGTAGTAGTAGTAGTAGTAGTAGTAGTAGTAGTAGTAGTGGTAGTAGTAGTAGTAGTAGTAGCACAGATCTACCTCAGAGCTCCACCAAACCGCTCGAGCAGCCAAGTTTTGCCCCTGATGGTATTATGTTTTATTTGAGTTATATTGTCTCTCTTCTGCTCAGTGTTTGCCAACAACTTGAAGCTCTGCCGCGACTCAATTTCAATCCTGGTGGTTCTGTGCCTGAGTCCACCCCACCCCCTCCTCTCCCCTCTATCCCTCCCTCCCTCCCTCCCTCCCTCCCTCCTTTCCCCACCCCTCCTCACCTCTCCACCTCCCTCCCTCACCTCCTACCTCCTCATCTCCCAAACCTCCTCACCGTTTATCCCTTTCCCTATCTTCCTTTCTTCTCATCCTCCTCAGCCTCTCCTACTTCCTTATCTATACTCAACCTTCCTACCTCCCTATTTACCCACCATCACCAATTCCCCAACTTATCCAGTGCTCACCTCACTTCACTTCACCTCACCTCACTTCAGCTCACTTCACCTAACCTCACCTCACCTCACTTCACCTCACCTCACCTCACCTCTCTTCATCTCAAGTCACCTCACCTACTCAAAACTTCTCTCACTCCTGCCTCCTCTCCTTTCTCTCCTACATCACCTGTTTCTCTCACCCTCTCTTTAAAAGTATTCCTCAGCGTCATCCGTCATAACGCAAATTTCTGTGACTAACGATGACGCATTCTCGGCGTAGCTGCGTCAGGCGTAATGGTGAACGAGGATAAGTGTTGGAGTAAAGCAGGTAATTAAGTCTCTCTCTCTCTCTCTCTCTCTCTCTCTCTCTCTCTAACCTAACCTAACCTAATTTAACAATTTATTAACTAAGCATTCTCTAACCCATCTTAACCCTGGCTAAACGAACCCAAAGTAGTCCTAACCTAACCTAACCTAACCTAACTTAACCCAACCTAACCACCACCCTCCTCCTCTCCCCTACCCTACCCTACCCCTACCTATCCTGCCTACCTCCCAACCCAACCCAGCCCCTACCTACCCCTACCCTACCCTACCCTACCTACCTACCCTACCCTACCTACCCACCCTACTCTGCCAACCCTGCTTGGCAACCCTACCCTACCTACCCTACCCCTACCCTACCCTACCCCTACCCTACCCCTACCCTACCCCTACCCCTACTCTACTCTGCCTTCTCTACCCAGCTTTAACTTAACCCCTACCTACCTACCCTACCCCTACCCTACTCTGCCCAACCCCTACCCCTACCCCCCTACCCCTACCCTACTCTGCCCAACCTACTCTACCTTAACCACTTACCCCACCTCCCCTCCCCTCCCCTACCCCTCCCCTACCCCTACCTATCCCTGCCCTACCCCAGCAACCCAACCCCCTACCCCTACCCCACCTACCATACCCTACCCTACCCTACCCTACCCAGTACCAGCGGAAAATTTAATACAATATCATAACATTTATTTTTATTTTTTATTTGTTTTTGTACAGGAAATCATTAGTTAAAAAAATTCTCAACTTAACAACCAATAAGTTAGGGTAATTATCAAACTTAGGTCATTATAAGAGTCACGTAATTTCCCAACAACTTCCGATGGTTGTGAAAAGTGAAGGTAAGAATGTGTGCCTTGATAGCTAACTCTTTTAAATCATCTGGTGGAAGAATCTTAAGAATTGTAAAGGAATTTGGAATCATTTTATTAAGGAGTCTGAAATCACGGTAATATAAGGTGGATCAATGTCGGTGATAATGAGCAAAACAATGGAACAAAAATACAGATATGTCAAAATAGTTACGGCAAAATTCTTACGAGTACGCAATAACCGATACGCCAAAATGCTTGCGTGGTACTCGACGTATAAACAGACTAATACGCAATACGCCAAGATGTAATTTACGCAGTGAGTCATTGTTCATATTTATGTTACGGAAGAAAATAACTTGAGTAAGGAAGACAGTGGGTTCTTCATCCTCCTGTCTCGAGCTGTCTACCGGGACGAGATTCTGTCTAATAAAACAGGAAGTTACCGCTAACGAACGATGACGGTCGACTACTGACGGAGGGATAGAGGGAGGGAGGAAGGGAGGGAAGGGGGAAGGGAGGGAAGCGAGTAGGAAGGGAGGGAAGCAAGTAAGGTGGGAGGGGGAGTGGATAAAAGGATAAGTCTATGTAAGGAAAGCAGAAGGAAAGAAGAAATTGGGAAGGAATGAAGGAAGGGAAGATGACAGAGAGGAAGAAAGACTGTTCGGGAGGACACACACACACACACACACACACACACACACACACACACACACATAAATCCTCACGCATTCTTGCACATTACCACACATACATAAATAAACACAATCCTCCCTCCCTCCCTCCCTCCTTCCTTCCCTAAACACCAAAACTCTAACATGATATACATACATACATACATACATACATACATACATACATGCATACATACATACATACATACATACATACATTCATACATACATACATACATACATATATACATAATACATACATACATACATACATACATACATACATACATACATACATACATACATACATACATGCATACATACATACATACATACATTCATACATACATATATACATACATAATACATACATAATACATACATACATACATACATACATACATACATACATACAGGTGCTTTTATTTCACACTCTCTAACGGGGCCTGTCTGACAATACGTTACAAGTGAGATATTTACAGCGTGGCATATTTTCCAAACCAATAACATATTTCTCGAATCAACAAACTCTCCTCAACTGGCAATATATGACCGCGTCCTAAATCATCGGGGAAAAGTGATATTATGTGTTGGTTATAATGTTTGGACAGCGAGGCAAATGTTGTGTTTTTTTGTGTCTTGTTGTGGTCTAATGGTGTTTGTGTTTTTTCTTTGTGTTTTTTCTTTGTGTTTATTTGTTATATTTGTAATGGTTTTGTTTTGTTTACCTGCGTTTCTTCAATAACAAGCTATGGGTCTTGTTTTGTTTACCTGCGTTTCTTCAATAACAAGCTATGGGTCTTGTTTTGTTTACCTGCGTATCTTCAATAACAAGCTATGGGTCTTGTTTTGTTTACCTTTTGTTTACTTGCGTGTCTACAATTAAAATCATTTATATCGTGCGACCTTATACACGATGCTTCTTTGTACATCCTGCACTGTATTTTCTATTTATATGCAGAGTTTGAAAGACATTGGGGGTGTGTTTGGAGAGTCGTGGCTGCTTGAGTTGTCTTTCTACACCCGTCACTGTTTCCTTAATTTACATGTAAAGTTAGAAAGTTACTGTGTGTGTGTGTGTGTGTGTGTGTGTTTTGACGATCGTGGATATATGTAATCTCTCTCTCTCTCTCTCTCTCTCTCATTCTGTAATTATTTGTAAAGAAAACTTTACCCTAACTCTCTTTCTCTCTCTCTTTAATTACTCATAAAACAAATTAATCAACTCTCCTTCTCCTCTTCCTCCTGCTCCTCCTCCTTTCTCTCCCTCTCTTTGTATCTCTTTCTCTCCCTTTCTCAGTCTCACTTTACCACCTGTGAATCTTAATTATCACACTTCCCTCCCAATCATCACTTACCTTCCCTTCCACACTTCATAAACTAATCAGAGGATGAGTCTCCCAAAGTCCCATTCTTACCGCTTCTCCCTCTTGTGTGTGTGTGTCCTTCCTGGCCCAGTACCTTTCTCCTCTTTTCCTTCTTCCCGTTTCTCTTTTCTCATTTCGCCTTCCTCCTCCTCCTCCTCCCCAGGAAGCAACTGACGGCATCCATCAACGACTCTGCATAGGCCTAACCCACCATCTCTCTCTCTCTCTCTCTCTCTCTCTCTCTCTCTCTCTCTCTCTCTCTTTGTCCGTCTGTGTGTTTATGCTTCGGTGTATACATGCATATCGTTGGTATATGTATGTATGTATGTATGTATGTATGTATGTATGTATGTATGTATGTATGTTTGTATGTATGTGTCTGTGCGTCTGTCTGTGTACTTTAAAAATAACCCTTCCTCCTCTTGACCTGACCAACATACATACAGACACACAACCCCAAATACATACAAGACCAACAGTCATGGAAGAAACGATCACACCTGTCGAGTGTATGTATGTATGTATGTATGTATGTATGTATGTACCCTGTAGGTGTGAGAGGCGAATGAAGTAAACACCTTTCCACCTTTCCGCCGTGTTTTCCGCCCTTCAGCTGGTGGTCTCCGATGTGTGTGTGTGTGTGTGTGTCATGTTTGCTCCGTGTGTTAATATCAGGTGTATTAACAGGTGTTTTGTAATTCCAGGTGTGTGTGGTGGGCCCCGAGTCTCCCTCAGGTAAGTGCTCACTAATTGCGTTTTTTTTTCATGACTTGTTTTAATTCGCAAACTCTTTTATTTTTCTATTATGTTTTCCATGTTTTATCATCTACTCCATCTACTCCTTCATCTACTCCTTCATCTACTCCTTCATCTACTCCTCCATCTACTCCCTTCATCAACTCCTCCATCTACTCCTCCATCTACTCCTTCATCTACCTTCATCTACTCCTCCATCTACTCCTTCATCTACTCCTTCATCTACTCCTTCATCTACTCCCTCACCACCTGTACACCAGCGTCTCTCCTCTCCCTGCTTTCTTTTTCTGTCCCTTCCCACATTCTGTCCCACTTTTCAACACTCTGACTATCTTATTCATATCTCTCTCCTCTTCAGATCCTGTAATTTCTTTCCCCTTACTCATTCTTTACGCTTCCCCTTCTCTCTTTCTTTTGCCTCTCCACGCTATCTTTCCTCACCTCTCTCCTCCTTCCCAACCACAACTCCATGTTTCTGCCTGTACCATTTCCACCCTCTTCCACTCCCTCCCCTCCCTTCCCTTTCCCCACCATCAGGCGTTACACTCGTGATGAGTTCAGGTCTCTCACTGCCCATTAATGTTTGGGCATGGGGTCTAGGGGTGGTGGGGCATGGAGTCGTGGCTCTAGGGTGGTGGGGCATGGAGTCGTGGTTCTAGGGTGGTGGGGCATGAGGTCGTGTTCTAGGGGTGGGGCATGGGGTCGTGTGTTCTAGGGGGTGGTGGGGCATGGGGTCGTGGTTCTAGGGGTAGGGCATGGGTCGTGTTTCAGGGGTGGTGGGCATGGAGTCGCTGTGTGGGGTGGTGGGGCATGGGTCGTGCTGTAGGGTGGTGGGCATGGGGTCATGTTCTTGGGGTGGTGGGCATGGAGTCGTGTTCTGGGGGGTGGTGGGCATGAGGTCATGTTCTAGGGGTGGTGGGCATGGAGTCGTATTATAGGGATGGTGGACATGGGGTCGTGTCGTGGGGATGGTGGCCATGGGGTCGTGTTGTGGGAGTCGTGCTTGGACCTGTCCCTAAAAGGTTCTATCTTCACACAGTCGAGGACGTAGTGTTGGGGTGTGTGGCTATATGTCTGGCCACACACTTTACATCTAGTCTTGTTCACATCTGCTTGAGGGACATACTGCCACAGGTACTTACCCTAACCTTAGTCTAGCGGTTACAACATCTTGTAATCTAGTGATCTTTTTACTTGATACATTTCATCATGGTAAACAATGGATTGACCAGTGCCTGTTTGTACTTGTTTGTTTGCGTCAGGCAGTAGGAATTGTTTTTTATGACTGTTTTACAAAGGTTAAAGGTCACGAACAGGTAATGTGGGCAAAGGAGGCAAGTTTACATTATCGTGTGAGTGTCGGCCTCTTTAATTAAAATTCTACCTTCCCAATGGTACCTGTCATCAAAGGTGGATTATTCTCTTTGACATGTCCACAACCACCCTTGGGGGTCTTTACCTACACAAAACAACAAAAATAAAAGCACTTGAACGTAAACAAAATCTCTGGACTGTAAAGAACACCAAACAAAAGCTCTATATTGACAGCTATCTCCCAGTACTACCTGTAGGTATTAGTGATAAAATTCAGATCAAGTTACTCCTGTAGATTCCTTCCCTCACTGGTCCCAATTAGGACGAGGATACCTTACCCTTGGGGCCCCTTTAGTATCGGAACACCTTAGTTCTGGTGGGCCCATTAGTACTGGTGGTCTTTATATTGAGGTTCCTTTTGTACTGTCATCCCCCTTAGACTTGGAGCCCATTAATAATTGGATCCTTTAGTAGTGTCTCCCCTTAGACTTGGGACCCATTAATACTGGGACCCCTTAGTAGTGTCACCCCTTAGACTTGGGGCCCATTAATACTGGGACCCCTTAGTAGTGTCTCCCCTTAGACTTGGGGCCCATTAATACTGAGACCCCTGAGTAATGTCACCCCTTACCCTTGGGGCCCAATAACATTGCGGCCATTTAGGACTGGGGCCCATTTGACCTGTTACTGTAATTGAATAGAGTTGTGGCCTTCAGCGTGAGGCGACAGAGGGAGCCATGTACGGCCCCTCCGTCAGTAAGAATGATTACCTTAATGCTACTGTCGCCCTGACGGAACCACGGGGACAGGGAGGTGCTGAGGAGGAGGAAGGAGGGGAGGTTGTATTTGAAATTCCCTCTATGAAATAAGAAACAGTGGCATAGAAGCACATGTTTGATTATAGATGCATAAACAGGTATACAGATTCATATACAGGTACAGGTGTAATATACAGGTACAGGTGTATATACAGGTATGTATTAACAGGTACAGGTAGAAACACAAGTAGTATAAAAGGTACACACACATACACACACACACACACACACACACACACACACACACACACACACACACACACACACACACACACACACACACACACACACACACACACACACACACACACACCCACCCACACCCACACACACACACACACACACACACACACACACACACACACACACACACACACACACACACACACACACACACACACACACACACACACACACACACACTTATGATACATTTAATATAGAGCTTCGTAATATAAAGCACTGGTATAACATATGAATGCAAATATAACATAACTCCCTACACAGCTACATTATAATATGGCTGTATGAATACATGCCTTTATAGCTATTGACACACACACACACACACACACACACACACACACACACACACACACACACATATATATATTCATGCGTGGAGTTCGACAGGAAAAATTTGTATATATATTAAACTAAGTGACAGCTGTGATGTAGTGTGTCTGAGCTCAGTATTAGTGGAGATGTAGTACTGTATGTCTGTCTATGTCTTGTCTGTCTATCTGTCTTGATGTCTTTTTTATGTATTCAGTTATCTCTCTTTCGTATCTGTCTGTCTTAATCATTGTCTCTCTGTTGGCCATATTTCGTTTAATTTGAGGTGAAGGAGTGACGTCATGTACTATGTCATCAATAGCTTCTTGGTGGCGAGGGAGTGACGTCATGTACTGCGTCATCAATGGCTTCATTGGTGATGGGGGAATGACGTCATACACTAATTCAATCTACCCAACACCAATGAACCTTGGCTCCCCCTTAAAAATTCCGCCAGCGTAAATTTGTGAAAACTTCGCTATACTCTTGAATTATGAGGACGACCCTGTTAAAAAAATAAAAATAAATAAATAATAATAATAATAATAATAATAATAATAATAATAATAATAATAATAATAATAATAATAATAATAATAAATAATGATAGTAAAAAAGTAAATTAAATATATAAAAATAAAAATATATAAATATAAAATCGTGTGGAGAGACCTGAGTGGTTTAAATTAACTCTGTGTCTTCCCTTTAAAAATAAAATTGTTAGTTTTCTTTGATGTTTCGTTTATATTTGTTTGTTTGTTTTACAGGTTGAAAATAATCCTTTGTATGTGACGTAGGAAAAGTTAGTTAGATTTAGTTGGGATTATTTTAATATTTAAAGCTGCACTGGGAGCACCTGATGATTAGGAACCCCAGTGTATTTCACCTGAACATTAGCCACCCTAACCTAACCTAACCAAACATAACATAACCTAACCTAACATAACCTAACCTAACATAACCTAGCCTAGCCTAACGTAACCTAGCCTAACCTAACGTAACAAAATGGATCATCTGGTGTTCACGTAGTCCACCTGTGATATAATTTACCTGGTTGTTGTATATGTATTACGTGTCATCATCCACCTGCCTCCCGTACACTGACTCGTGGCATCAGGTCGATACACCTCATAATGTTGATCAAGCGGCACTTGTCTCAGTACGCTTACTGAGTACCATTTGTTCCGCCATGTTCACTAAGTGCCACTAAACTTAACCTGCTCATTCAGGGTCACTTGATACGATCACTCCAAGGCACTCACTTAACACCCGAACAGTGGTACTTACAATACATCAGCACGCACACTGAATGGCACTTAATAAATTCACTGGAAGGTAGTGGCACTTACCTCATTACGTTTATTTAGTGGCGCTTACATCAACACCTTCACTGAGTGGCACCATCCTCTTACCTGGAAAATAAAACAATCGGGTCATTAAGGCAGAATGACTACACTACGTCACGGCTGGAACTGTTCAGTACGAGCTGCACCAACACAAATGGTTGAAGGTTAATGCTGGTCGTCCATACTCCATATTACAACATGTAATTGTATTTTAATGTACCGTAAATTGGAAATTTCAACCAATCAAATTTGTTCAATTACATGACCAAATTATGATACACCAATTACGTAATATATATATATATATATATATATATATATATATATATATATATATATATATATATATATATATATATATATATATATATATATATATATATATTGCGGTATAAATAAATCACATATAACATAGCCTAGGAACCACATGATTCTAATGTTACATATATAATATATTGGTACACCTAAGAACTACATCATCAATAAAACATACAATAATGGCAGGTATTCAGCTCCACTACAAAATATTTAACTTTCTAAACTCACAATAGTGTGTTGTTCATGAAGTGATAATTGGTTTTGTTAAAGGATATAGTCATTATGATAACTAAACATTGACCACATGTGTGTGTGTGGGAGGTCAAAGAGGGCTCTGCCAGTATTATTTAAACATTACTTATTTTTCACTAATCTCACTTAACACATTGAATACTAGAAACTCAAACAGCATTTTAGTATGCCAGGGACACTCACACAGCATTATAGTATGCCAGGGCCACTCACACAGCATTATAGTATGCCAGGGACACTCACACAGCATTATAGTATGCCAGGGCCACTCACACAGCATTATAGTATGCCAGGGACACTCACACAGCATTATAGTATGCCAGGGACACTCACACAGCATTATAGTATGCCAGGGCCACTCACACAGCATTATAGTATGCCAGGGCCACTCACACACAGCACACTTCACACATACAGTTTCACCCTATCATATTTACTGTATATTCTTTCCCCTCTATATACAGTGACCCGCTAACAAGGTGGTGGGCGGCTCTCTTCAGCCTCCTTAATATGCTTCCTTCCATCTCTCGTGATAAAAGACTCAAATCCTCCCACTGAAAGGAATTCTATACAAGACTGGACGGACCTAGGTTTTCTATACGTGTTTTCTCATCTATTTTCTATGGTTTCTGGGAATATATAGATGCACGGTATATATTTATTTATTTGCTTAACTGCTTTAGAAAATTTCTGGCTTGCTGAGTCGGTTCGGTGTGTGTGTGTGTGTGCGTGTGTGTGTGTGTGTGTGTGTGTGTGTGTGTGTGTGTGTGTGTGTGTGTGTAACTTTTTTCTGAATTTTTGTTTTGATGAATTAAAAAAAAAAGAATCTTTTAGTTATCAAAGGAAAATCATATACAAAATATATAAGTGAAAAGGAAGACAGAAAGGGAGGATATGAAAGAGGAAGGGAGGGAGAGGGAGAGGGAAGGAGGTAGGGAGAGAGAGAGGGAGTGAGGGAGGGAGGGAAAGGGAGAATTTACTGGACCTGAGGATTAGCCCAGCTTACACACTCTCCCTTCTTACTGATTTCCTAAAGATTTTTTTGGGGGTGTGTGTTAAGGCTAAGAACTACGACTCCTTCTCTTGTTTACTCCTTAGGGAAGAAATAAAAACATTATCTCTTATTTTTTACTTAATCACCAGAAAGAATTATTTTTTTTTTTTTTACGGGGGAAAATTATGTTCCTAGATTTTTTTTCTTAGGTGTTGATAAGTTGTATTTATTTAATGGTGGGACAAATGTGTTATGATTTTATTTTATTATAATAGACACAACAGTAATACAATGATAGATTAATAGAGCAATAAAATAATACAATATTACTGATTTTTGTTTTTTTGTATTGAAAAATTGTAGTTTTGGATTTTTTTTAAGGGAGGAAGGAGGAAATAATTATATATGTTTTTTCTAGTTAGGGGAAATATAATGGGTTTTTTTCCTCTCATGCTTATGGGGAAACAAACAACATAAAATTTGCTTGTTCTGATTATTGATGAGACTACAAAATATACCACTCACTGAGAGTGCCTTGGCATCGAACCAGCGTCTCTTAGGACAGGATGCGAGTACTGTATCCACTTAGTAAAATAATTAATACAATATTGGATTAAGTTGTAATATTATAAGTTTTCCTGTAAAGAACAGTAATATAGACTATTCCCGGACAGAAAGTTTGCACGAAAAAGTTTGAAGCGGAGAAAGTTTTTAACTCTGCTTCTGAAGAAATATATGACAATCTTACTGCCAGTGTCGTCTATTGCCAGGAGCTAGACCTGTGTCATAAGGCGCTAGTAGGTAATAATAATAATAATAATAATAATAATAATAATAATAATAATAATAATAATAATAATAATAATAATATGAAAATAATAATAATGGAATCAATAAACAAATACTTTTAACACCCTCACCAACAACAACAAACAATAAAAACTACAACAATAAAAAACAACAACAAAAACAACAACAACAACAACAACAACAACAACAAGAAAAACAGTACAACAACAAACAACAACATGTACAGGACCTTGAACAGAGCTGACACCTGAGCAGGTACGAGGCGCGCCAGGTAATACGGAGTTGATTAAAATATAATAGCGGTGATGGGAGCCTTTCATCACCTCACACCATACCTGTTATCATACTCAATTATGCAGAGAGATAATGAACTTCAAAGTGCAGATCCCCTTGTTTCCAGGAGAGTAATTCTCGCCTGGGAAAGATTCTAGTCTAATTATGTGTTGTTATGTCGGCAAGCAGACAAGATTGTGTGAATTATTGTGTCGGGGGAGAAATATTGAGATGTGTGTGTGTGTGTGTGTGTATACATTTTGATACTAAGAGAGAGAGAGAGAGAGAGAGAGAGAGAGAGAGAGAGAGAGAGAGAGAGGAGAGAGAGAGAGAGGAGAACTACCCCTGGTACTTGCACATAAAAGTGAACTCAAGCATTTCAATTAAGTCTTGTAGATGCTAGGTCTACCCAGATCCTCGTCAGGAAAATAAATACTAATATCATGTTGGAACACACACACACACACACACACACACACACACACACACACACACACACACACACACACACACACACACACACACACACACACCACCATTATCAATACGTCAGTCACTCGGTTAAAAAATAAAGGTAGAAATATATTGTTGGTGTTTGTGTTTACGATTAGTAGTGTGTTGGGTCTTCATTCGTGTTTGAATACTGGCAGGTGTGTTGTGAGGTGTTGGTCATGCCTTTATTGTTGTGTTTCTTGTGTTTCTTGATATTCTAATTTATCTTATGTCCTTTTTTTTAATCCATATTTTGTCTATATTTTTTATTTTATTCGTTTTATTTATTTTTTCATTTTTATTAACCTTATGTTTTCATCTCTCTCTCTCTCTCTCTCTCTCTCTCTCTCTCTCTATCGTTACTCTTATCTCTCTCGTTATTCCCATTTCTCGTTACTCCCATATCTCGTTACTCCCATCGCTCTCTCTCGTTACTTCCACCTCCCTCTCGTTACCCTTATCTTTCTCTGGTTACTCTATCTATCTCTCTCGTTACTTCCATCTCTCTCTCGTTACTCTTATCTCTCTCTCTTGTTACTCTTATCGTTCTCTCGTCACTCCCTTTCCTAGTTATTCCCATCTATCGTTACTCCTACTCCTCTCGTTACCCTCTCTCTGTTTTATTCTTCAGCTCTATGTCAACAAACTGTGTAAAAACAGAATACAATATTGTTCCAAACGAAGAAATTAATCACAACGAAATAAAATTTATTTCCTTGTTTTCGAAAATTATTACTTTCACACAAAAAGTTTACAAAATACAACGTATATATATATTTTCCATTTTATTTTTCGAAATGTTGATTAAAAAGAGAAAATGGAATATACTTTCACACTAAAATACTTTACTTCTAAAATTGTATGTATTTAGTATTTGTCTTAAAATAATAACAAAAGAAATTGTAGTTCAAACTAAGAAGAAAATAAAAGTTTGTATTTTTTTTTATGACACAAACATAATGTTTTTTTTTTCCGGTAAACTAACAGAACAGTGTAACACAAATATATTTCATACAAGTTTATTCTGAAAATGAAGGTGAAATGTACAGATATATTGAGATACAGCTCTGACATACGTACATAGTGTAGACATAAAGTTTAAAAATGCGTACACGCTGAAGTCATAAAGCTTTGAAATACTTACACAGTAAAGGAATCAAAGTGAAATTCGTACACACACACACACACACACACACACACACACACACACACACACACACACTATAATACGCACATGATGTAGTAAAATACGCTCTAACACTATCTAAGCTTGGAGTCAAAATAGGGCTCTAAAAAGCTCTAAATCGCTGCTCTTAATTCATGGCATCCTTAGAGGCGTGGTATTATGGGAGTAATTTATCCATGGTAGTGGTAGGAGAGGGACATGGTAGGGAGCTTGACTATTTAAAGCTGACTGGTATAAGATGACATTTAATGCTGACCAATTTAAGCTGGCTATTAATGCTGACTCCGTCAAGCTGACTAATATAAGCCGACTATTAGTGCTGACTACATCAAGCTAACCAATTTAAGCTGGCCATTTAATGATGACTACTTCATGCTGACCAATTTAAGCTGACCCGTAATGCTGACTACTTCAAGCTAACCAATTTAAGCTGACCATTAATACTGACTACTTCAAGCTGACCCATTTTTAAGCTGACCATTAATGCTGACTACTTCTAACTACAACTGATCAATTTAAGCTGACTACTTCAAGTTGACCAATTTAAGCTAACTATTTAAAGTGATCATTTAGACTCAAGGAGAGTTTTCTCAACAATGTCTTCCAGGAGAAAAGTTCTGTTTCCAGTGGCAGCTTTTGTTATCATCTTTTGTTTAGTGACTTCAAGCTTATCTTTTTTTATCCCTCTTTTTTTTCATCCTCCGCTTTCGTCTCTGTCGTCTCCTTCTTTTGTTTTATCATTTATTTATTATTTTATTTTGTTATTCGCTCTTTATTTTCTTCGCTTTAGCTTTTATTTCATTTATTATCGTTATTATTGGTTGTTATTTTTTTATTATTACATTTTATTTGTTATTCGATTTTGTTATTCTTCTTTACTTTTATTTTTATTATTTTCCCTTTGTATCGTTTTTTTACTTTTCAAAACCTAACCTAACCTCTCACTTTTATAAGTATCTGTATAAGAGTATCTTTTTACTTAACACTTTTCACTCTTAAAAAGTAATTCTATATGTTTTTAACGATTCAAAGACTTACTTAACAAAACCTCAAAAGTAAATTATAACAGTATCTTCTTACTTAAAACTTATAACTTGTAAAAAAAAAGTACCTATATAAGTATCATTTTTTGTACTTTAACTCACTTTCCAAGGCCTCTCACTTAATGTTTCCCTTTTATAAGTATTTTAGAAGTACACTTTTAAACCTTGAAGATATTATCAACCTTAGTCTCCCAAGTCACGTTTTTCTCATACTCTCTCTCTCTCTCTCTCCTACCTTCTTCTACTCCTTCTCTCCTTCTCTCCCATCTCTCCCCAGCCTCTTTCTCTCCCTCTCTGCCATCTCCTCATACGGTGTAGGGGTTCCGTCTCGAGTCCTTCCAAATTTACAGGAAAAGTTAGAACAATGTAGCAAGCTTCCTCTCTCCTTTGTTTCTGCACTACTCCTCCTCCTCCTCCTCCTCCTCATGCCCTTCCTTTGTTCCCTCATTGACATTTCTCTATTTTCTTACTTCCTTTCTTTACCTGTTTCATCTTAACTGATTTGCCTCCTCCTCCTCCTCCTTGTCGTTATTCTCGTCTTCATTATTCTCTGTGTTCTTGTGTCATTTCTTTAGTCTTTCACTCTTACTCCCTTTCGCCTCTTTGTTCCTCTTCTGATGGAACTTTCTTTTGTCGTTTTCTTTTCCTTCTTTTCTCTTTTTTATTTTATTTTTACTCTCGTGTTTCTCTCATTATCTTTAAGTCATTCTATCCCCACGTAAATTATTCCTTATCTTCGTTTGCTTCATTGTAATTTTCTTCTTTTTTCTTCTTATTATTATTCGTTATTTTTTTTATTTCATCTCTTGTTCCTTCTTTATTTTTTATACCTCCTCCTCTCTTTATTCTTCCTTATTTCTCGGTTTTATTTTCCTCTGTTCTCCTTGTTCTTCCATTCTTCTAGTCTTCCTCTGTGTCCTGTTTCATCAGTTTTCGTCTCTTCCTTCTTCTTCCCTCTCTGTTCCTTATTTATCATTTTATGTTCTTTTCTCTTTCTCTTGGTGTGTGTGTGTGTGTGTATGTGTGTGTGTGTGTGTGTGTGTGTGTGTGTGTGTGTGTGTGTGTGTGTGTGTGAGAGTGTGTGTGTGTGTGTGTGTGTGTGTGTGTGTGTGTGTGTGAGTCCAGTTATTCCTGAAATAAGTCCTCTCTGCTTGTCCTCTCTCTCTCTTGGTCTGTGTGAGAGAGAGAGAGAGAGAGAGAGAGAGAGAGAGAGAGAGAGAGAGAGAGAGAGAGAGAGAGAGTAGTACAGCAATTCCTGAAATAAATTACAGGAAACAATTTAACAGAAGGGTCGGGTGGTAGGGAGAGTTGAAGTTATAATGGAGTTCATTCAGAGATAATGGCGCAAACATTAGGGTCGCTGGCCTCTCCTACCTGTTGCCCACACAGGTAAACAAACATCAGGGTACCAGGTTACTCTCTGCAGGGACTCTTGATAACCTGATCTATATGACACTAACCTAACCTAACCTAACCTAACCTAACCTAATCTAACCTAATTGGTATTAAAGGAACATAGTTAAAGTAGAATGTTATTGAAATCTTAGCTCTTAGCTATTAGACGAATATAATAGTTATGGAATGGCCTCAATAGTCTGAGACGTAATTATCTACATAGGGAGAGTTAGGATGTGTTTTGACAGAGAGAGAGAGAGAGAGAGAGAGAGAGAGAGAGAGAGAGAGAGAACTTGTTGAAATCTCAGTGGCCGTAATAATAAGGTGGTCACTGGAGTAAGGTTTTCACTAAAGTTTAATTCCCATGTTTGAAAATATTTTTAAGCGAGATGAAAGAAACCCCCCAAAAAGAAAGATAAAGAAAGAAATAGCGAGAAGAGGGATGA
The DNA here is from genome assembly GCF_018991925.1 of Homarus americanus. Taxonomy (NCBI): domain Eukaryota; kingdom Metazoa; phylum Arthropoda; class Malacostraca; order Decapoda; family Nephropidae; genus Homarus; species Homarus americanus. Next base: position 920,451 of record NW_024716097.1, on the reverse strand, counting down.
AAGTGGAAGAAGGAGGAAGAAAGTGGAAGGGGGAAGGAGGAAGAAAGTGGAAGGAGGAAGGAGGAGGAAAGTGGAAGGAGGAAGAAAGTGGAAGGAGGAGGAAAGTGGAAGGAGGAAGAAAGGAAGGAGGAAGGAGGAGGAAAGTGGAAGGAGGAAGAAAGTGGAAGGTAGGAGGCGGAAGGGAGGCCAGCGAAGGAGGAAGAAAGTGGGAAGGAGGAAGAAAGTGAAAGGAGGAAGAAAGTGGAAGGAGGAGGAAAGTGGAAGGAGAAAGAAAAGGAAGGAGAAAAAGTGGAAGGAGGAAGAAAGTGGAAGGAGGAAGGAGGAGGAATGTGGAAGGAGGAGGAAAGTGGAAGGAGGAAGAAAGTGAAAGGAGGAAGAGGTGAGAGACAAACCCACAAGTGGATGGTAGGTGATGAATACGGAGACCCTGTGTGACAGTGTGTTGAGAGCTTAGAAGAGGGCTTAAGTTTTAGTGATATTTGGAGGAGGAGGAAGATGGAGAGGGAGAGGAGAGGTGGAGGAGGGGGGGATGGAGGGAGGGGGGTGGAGGAGGGGGCGGTGGAGGGAGGGGAGGTGGGAGGAGGAGGTGGGAGTTGGAGGGGGGGTGGAGGAGGGGGGAGGTGGAGGGAGGAGGTGGAGTGGAGGGGGTGAGGGAAGGGGAGGTGGAGGGAGGGGAGGTGGAGGGAGGGGAGGTGGAGGAGGGAGGTGGGAGTGGAGGGGAGGTGGAGGGAGGGGGTGGAGGGAGGGGGTGAGGGGAAGGGGAGGTGGAGGGAGGGGAGGTGGAGAGGAGGGAGGGTGGAGGAGGGAGGTGGAGGGAGGGGGGTGGAGTGAGGGGGGGAGGTGAGAAGGAGAGGGGGAAAGTTTGAGGAGGGGGAAAGTGAGGGAGGGGGAAAAGGGTGAGGGGGAAACAGTGAGGAGGGGAAAGTGTAGAGAAAGAGGGAGAGAGAGAGAGATGCAGGAGTATCTCAGTGAAGGCAGTAGATCAGGACTCATTCACTGTCACTTATTCACTCACCCGTACTCAAGACTTCCGGAGAGAGAGAGAGAGAGAGAGAGAGATAAGACCTTTTAATGGAGATGAAAGCTTGTGTATTGGAATGACATAACCACTCATCCCCTCACACTCTCAATTACTCAGTCTCTCTCTCTCTCTGTTCATTCTCTTACTCACTCACTTTCTCTCTCCCGACTTTCACTCTCTCCTCTAGAAGTCAGAGAGAAAGAGAGAGTTGGTGGCGCCCCGTAAGGAAAGTTATGGAAGGGGTAAAAGAAGTTGGTGTTTCTCGAGTGTGTGTGTGTGTGTGTGTGTGTGTGTGTGTTGGCTGAGTGGGTGTTGAGAGGCGTAGCTCAGCCCTCGGTGATGTATGGCGGTAAGAACACGGTGTTGGCAGACAGTAGCAGTGAGAGAGAGAGAGAGAGAGAGAGAGAGAGAGAGAGAGAGAGAGAGTTAGAATGTGTTTTGACAAGGAGATAAATAATTCAATGGATATTCGCTCACAAAGAAAGAATGTGTGAGAGAGAAATTATTTATCGAGTAAACTAAAAAAAAATGAAACTTTCTACCTAGGAGTATTTTTTTTTTATAGTCTTATACGAAGCCCATGTGGATTAGTTATTAAGTCTACCTAGTCTTCGCCCATTGCTCAGCTGCCTGTAGTTTCATCAACAACCCAACTCTACCTACCCCTCTCCTCCCCCACGTCCTAGCACCCTCCCTTAATTACGCGTTCCTGCCTGCCTTCGCTCCCTGCCCTGCTCCCTGCCCCGCCCCGGCCCCGCCCCGCCCCGCCCCTAAAAAAACAACAAGAGATCAAGAATAATATGATAAAATTCGAAAAAAAAGAAAGAGAGAAAAAATAAGATTGTAAGATGAAATATGACGAAACAGAATGAAAAAATATATACGAAAAAATGAAAGAATGATTTTAGGATTTATTCTTCAGGGTTACGAGACCGGATGAAGAATGAGGGACAGTGAGTGGTGAGAGGGATAGAATGAGTGGTCAGAGGGACAGAATGGGTGATGAGAGGGACAGAATGAGTGATGAGAAGGACAGAATGAATGATGAGATGGACAGAATGAATGATGAGAGGGACAGAATAAGTGATGAGAGGGACAGAATGAATGATGAGAGGGACAGAATGAGTGATGAGAGGGATAAAATGATAAATAGAGAAAAATGAATAATAGAAAGCGACGAGAGAGAGAGAGAGAGAGAGAGAGAGAAAGTTTTTAAAGATTTATAACCGCAGTAAAGAGAGTGGACAGGATGAAGGATGAGGATGTTAGAGTGAGTTACGAGGCACAGGAGAGAGTGAAGGAAAGTGAAGGAGTGGAGAAGGAGAATGAGAGATGGAGGTTAGATGGACAAGGTTTAACAGAGATACCATTGGGAGGGAGGATATATAGGAGAGAAGGAGGGGGTAAGGAGTGAGAGGGAGAGAATGAGGAGGTAGGGAGAAGGAAGGAAAGAAGGAGGAGGTAGGGAGGAAGAGGTAGGGAATGGGAGGAAGAGTGGAAAGGAGAGGGAGGAAGACGTAAGCAGTGGGAGGGAAAGAAGGAGGTGGCACCGAATGGGGGAGGGGAGAGAGAGATAGGGAGTGAGAGGGAAAAGTAAGGAGTCCAAGTGAGAGGTGAGGTGTAAGAGGAAGATAGAAGGAATGAAAGTAAGGAGAGAGAAGGAAAAGGAAGTGAAAAGTTTTGTGAACGAAACTTTCAGGTGTTTTTCTATTCCTTCAATCCACGACTGCACGATGACACCCCCTCTAGCCTCTACCCCTACCCCTCTCCCTCCCTCCCTCCCCTCTCCCTCCCTTTTTCCACCCTCATATGCAACCACTCCATCGGCCACTATCGTCAACCACCATTCATTCCACCGTGTAGGATGACCCCAATCCCACTATCATTACTACTAACACCATTACCACCACACCATTACCATCACTACCACCACAACACTACTACCTACCACTACCACCACACCATTACCACCAATTACCACACCACACCACACCACACCATTACCATCAACCACCTACCACCAAACCACACCATTACCACTACACCACACCACACCATTACCACCACGGCAAGCAAGCAAAGAACGTAGATGCCCCACTAACACCCCTACACAATCGCACCATCACCGCCCCTCTACGCCTCTACCAACGCCCCATAAACTAGATTAACGTGTCGGCCGGTTCCTTGATGGTTAGGTTTTTATCTCCCCCCCACCCCTGGCCACACATGGCAAGCAACACCACCCCTGCCCCCTCCCCAAGATGGTAGCAACAACACCCCCGCCCGCCCCCCAAGATGGTAGCAACACACCCCTGCCCCTCCCCAAGATGGTAGCAACACACCCCGCCCCTCCCCAAGATGGTAGCAACAACACCCCCCGCCCCTCCCCAAGATGGTAGCAACAAATACCCCCGCCCCTCCCCAAGATTGTAGCAACACACCCCGCCCCTCCCCAAGATGGTAGCAACACCCCCGCCTGCCCCTCAAGATGGTAGCAAATATTGCCCCCGCCTCCTCCCCCCAAGATGGTAGCAAATACACCCCCGCCCCCGCCCCCAAGATGGTAGCAACACACCCCGCCCTCCCCTTCAAGATGGTGGTAGCAACACCGCCCCCCCTCCCCTCAAGATGGTAGCAACAACCCCCACCCCCAAGATGGTAGCAACACTGCCCCCCTCTCCCCTTCAAGATGGTAGCAACAACCCCCCACCCTCCAGCGCCTGCCCACACGCCACCTGTATCAACATGACCTATACTGTTTGCCTAAGTTATAATGCAGCTGTATAGTGACAGGCGTGTTGGATCAGGTTACTAGGGGTAGATTTCGTCTTAGTATATCACACCTCTCCCCCTTCCCCTTCCCCTTCCCCTTCCCCCTTCCCCTTCCCTTCCCCTCCTCTCGCTGTGCATATATACACCGGATGCGGTTTCTGTTTTGTGTTTTTTTATTTAGAGACCGGATATGTGGTGTCTTTCTTTCTCTCACGCTGTGTATGTAATGTGGTTTCGTTTTTCATGGGAGACTACATGTGGGTTTATTTTTCGTTGTGGGGTGAATGAAATGGGGTCTGATCTTGGGGCTGAATGATGAGTGTTCTAGTTTATGTAATGTCTCTCTCTCTCTCTCTCTCTCTCTCTCTTTCTCTCTCTCTCTCTCTCTCTCTCTCTCATCAACACAGACTATCTGACAGCCTACCAGCTTATTATTCCCCGCTATTAATGGTGTCAAGACTTCTGTTTGTTACATTACAGATGGACGACAATTAATCCCCACCGTATAAATAACTACAGAATTCTTTTTAATGCTATTTTGAATATATTATTTTGTTTTATTTTGCTTCTGAACTAATGTGTGTGTGTGTGTGTGTGTGTGTGTGTGTGTGTGTGTGTGTGTGTGTGTGTGTGTGTGTGTGTGGTAACTGAGTGGATGAAAGTTTCTCAACATCATCACACGAGATAATTTATTTATTTATTTTTTGGGGGGTGGTGTGGGCGGGGGGTGGTGGTGGGCGGGGGTGTGGGGGTGGTGATGGGATAGCATTTCTCTCTCCTCTCGCCTGAAGAAGATCGAGATGACTTAACAGCCCAATTATATCATTACTCACTAGTTATTGTGTTTTATGTTAGTTCTTTCATTACGTTGACTTAACTAGCTTCTTGAGTACGACAACTCTTAACCACTCAAGTACGATGTTAGGTTTAGTTTAGTTTAGGTTAGGTTATAGTAGGTTAGGTTAGGTTAAGTTAGGTTAAGTCATCACAGCCTTCGGTTCAATTAAGTTACATGTGAAGGAAAGATTCTTCACATAGTTCACTCCGCTCCCCTGAACAAGCGCCCAGGATTTTGTTCGCTGGCAGTGTTTGTAACTCTCCCTTTGAGGCAACCTGTACGTGCTCCGGCGAGGAATTCTAACTTGTTTCTCTTTAAGACTCCAGTGAGACAAGTGCAACACGGGTGAGACTCTGAAATGTATATTGAACACGGGAGAGACTCTTAAAATGTATACATCCTGTTATGTATGTATATAGGTATATTATGTGTGTATACTGTCGGAATGGAATGTATTAGCTTGGGTTTGTATGATGTATATCTATAATGGTTTTTGACGGTTTGGTAATTGCTTATATTTACATCTGTCTGTCTGTCTGTCTGTCTGTCTGTCTGTCTGTCTGTCTGTCTGTCTGTCTATCTATCTGAGACCATTTTTTTTACATCTCAGCATCAGTTTATTACCTTTATGTAAATTATAATGTTATGTAAGGACATTTATATATATCTTAAATCACCTGAAGACATGTAAATAACGTCATGTTTGGATGTTTTGTCAAGTTAAATCCCCTGAGGACATTAACATTATATTTAACATTACTGACAGTTATTTATGTAAAAAGAAAAACATATTTGATGGCGTTTGAGGCGAAAAAAGACGAGCGGATTTTTTCTGTGGGTGGAGACGGGGGATGATGGTGGAAGGGGAATGGTGGTGGAGGGGGAATGGTGGTGGAGGGGAGTGGTGGTGGAGGGGGAGTGATGGTGGAGGGTAGGTGGAGGGGAGTGTGGGTGAAGGGTAGGTAGTGGGGAAGTGATGATTGAGGGAAGGTGGGGGGGAAGTGTAGGTGAAGGTAAGTAGTGGGGAGTGATGGTTGATGGGGAGTGGTGGTGGAGAGTGAAGGGAAGTGATGGTGGAGGGTAGGTGGAGGGGGGGTGCAGGAGGGAAAGTGACCATGTAATGAAGTGACACGTCAATCCGCGCTGACCACTCTATGCTCACCAGACCCGCAATTGACCTGGGTACGGAATTGGCGGGGAAGAAGGTGAGGGGAGAGAGAGAAAAAGGGTGAGAGGGAGGAAGAAAGTGAGATGTTGGAGGTGAGAATGAAGAAGATTGAGAGGAGAGACTAAGAGAGAGGAGTGAGTGGGAGATGATGAGGATAATAAGCAGTAATATAAAATTTATGAGTTCAGAATGATAAGGTCAGGGTCAACGCACCAAATTATTCTCGACTGTGGCTTTATTTTTAGGGTGAAAGGTCACAATCAAGGTCACACTGCTTCTAAAATAACATTCCTTACCTTGGGAATTCCGGAGAGATCAGTCAGAGGTCAGAGGTCAAAGCCTTACCTCCCCTTCAAAACGTTCCTTGATGCATAGGGCCTTGTCTTGTCCCCAGAGCGTGATGTTTATTTTTTTTTCCCTCAGTCATGTATCGACAGTAGGAAGGCGAGTGACGTCACATAATATTGACGAAACGTACCCCAGCAACACACACACACACACACACACACACACACACACACACACACACCTAATCTTTAAAAAAATAATCCGTGGCTGAGGGCTGTGTGAGTGGGAGCTGAATAGTGTATGAAAGACAGCAGCAGGCAGTCACAGGCGTTCACAGAGGATTATGTGGCATTAAGTACTAAGACGGTCCTTCCTCCTTCCCCGCCACTGAGCACCTCCAATGAGCGTCCACCTGATACCAGAGAGGAATCTGCGTTGACTGTGTAGGGGGAAACCTGCTTGACTCAGTGTGTGTGAAGACTGTGCGTGGGAAACCTGCGTTGACTCACTATGGGGGAATCTCCGTTGACTTTGTGTGTTGGGGAACTTGCGTTGACTCAGACAGGGAAACTACCTTTGGCTCAGCGTGTGGAACCTACGTTGATTCCTCGTGTGGAACTACCATTATGTTGTGTATAAACTCGGTAAACACGCTTTAAGAAACTCTTGATTATACAAAGGCACAGGAAATACACCCATAACTGTTGTATAGTGTATAATATGATTTAGTTATACGTGTTTGGAGAGACATTTCATTAATAAATGCCTAAGAAATACTCTTAATTATTTATTCTCAGGTGTATACATTCAGTGTGTATAAATGTTACTGAATCTAAGGTATTAAAGACACAACATATATAATAACACAACGACGTCCTACAGCCAAATGATTATGATTATCAATATCTTTTAACCTTTTCCCTCTCATCCCTCCCTCCTCTTTCATCCCCCATCTCCCTCTCATCCCCCTTTCCCTCTCATCCTCCTTCCCCTTTCATCCTCCCATCCTCTCATCCCCCATCCCTCCTCTCTCTCACCCCCATCCCTCTCTATCCCCCTCCTCTCATCCCCCATCCCTCTCATCCCCTTCCCTCTCACCCCTCCTCTCCTTAAAAATATCAATGGAATCACTCCACCGATGAAGCTCAAAAGTAGTAACACTGCCGAGAGTAAATTCATGAATCAAGAGTCGCCCTCCCCTCCTCCTCCTCCCTCCTCCTCCTCCTCCCCTCCTCCTCCCTCCCTCCTCCTCCTCCCTCCCTCCTCCCCACCAGGCAATCACGAAAACCAATTTAGGCAGAAAACCACAGACGTTTGCATGACTGGAGGCAATAGATTCGATAGAGAATTTATTTCTTAATACCAGGGAGCGTTAGAGGAGTCCCCACAGACTTGTAGAGAAGGAAATACTTTGTTTTATTTGTTCTTTTAGTGAGTTAAAGTTCGTAAAAATTAAAGGTCCAAGTTTAATATTTAATTAATTTTTTTTGTTATAGGTGAAAAATACTAATTTTCGTATACCTAACACAAAATGCCTAGAAGAAAGTGGTTCCTATTTTCTGACCTTTTGAAGACTTTTTTTTCTAAATCTTTGGAATGAAACGTAACTCATTCTCTTTCCTTATTGTGTATTTTTCACCATTCACTTGTTAGACCCAATGACTGATTCTTAGTTTAAATTTTATTATTGATTTCATAGTTTCATAAAGACCCAATTATGTGATTATCTTTTGGAGTTGTTATATTTTGTTTTGTTTTCACTGTCTGTTTGTCTTTCTTTTGTTCTGCCTGTCTCTCTCTCTCTAAATACATACATACATACATGAATACATACATGAATACATACATGAATACATACATGCATACACAATAGTTCTCACTGCAGTCATTAGTCAACACTACTTGACACTCAACAAAATCTCTCACACACACACACACACACACACACACACACACACACACACACACACACACACACACACACACACACACACACACACACACACACACACACACACACACACACACACACTAACTAACTTAATTACTTACTGATTGACTGACTGACTTAATTTCTGACTTACTGACTGACTGACTTAATTTCTGACTTACTGACTGACTGACTGCCTAACTGACTGACTGACTGACTGACTGACTGACTGCCTAACTGACTGACTGACTGACTGACTGACCAACTGATCGATCAACCTGCACTGACGGAGCTGATTAGAGATTCTTATTCATCCACTGGTTATTGTTTTCGCGGTGGTGACTAAATTTAATTACGCGATATGAATACGATATTATGTGTGTGTGTGTGTGTGTGTGTGTGTGTGTGTGTGTGTGTGATCTCTATATTGTTTATTATCACTAGGACTCCTGTTATTGAACTCTCTCTCCTGCCAAACATTGTGAGCCCCATGACATAATGTTCCATCTTTACCTCGACCTTTTGACCTCTAATATGAATGTAAGTTTGTCTCTCAGGATAACGCCAGCACAGACTACCCCTGATGCCTGTCCTCTGAGACGGTGATAGACAGGGGAAGACAGGAACACTATAAATACATCTTTAGGATTAGATATATACAGTATGTACGCCTACATACACACACACACACACACACACACACACACACACACACACACACACACACACACACACACACACACACACACACACTTATTTCCCATATTATGGAAACAAAACAAGAGACAACAGTTTGAGTCCTGCCGAGCTCTACGATGACCCCTACTTTGTACCCTACTCCCCTCTCCCTCTCCCCTCCCTCTCACTCTCCCTCTCCTCCCCCTCCCATCTTTCCATCTTCCACCACAACTCTGCTCTCCTCTTCCCTACAGATGTCACAGCTTTCTCCCCCACTGCACACACACACACACACACACACACACACACACACATCGTAGATCTACATATAAAACATGTTTCAGATCCTCTCCTCGCCCCTCCCTCCTCCAAACACGACCACAGCTCCTCCTCCCTCCTCCCTCCCTCCTCCAAGCACGACACAGCCCTCCTTCCTCCTCAGCCCCCTCCCTCCCTCCTCCACAACACGACCACAGCCCCCTCCTCCTCCCTCCTCCAAACACGCACCACAGCCCCTCCCTCCCTCCTCCAAACACGACCACAGCCTCCTCCCTCCTCCAAACACGACCACAGCCCCTCCCTTTCCTTCCTCTCCTACACACGGAAACAACACAGCCCACAGCCCCTCCTCCCTTCCCTCCCTTCTCCTTCACCCATATACTACACACCCCCCCCGCACCCTCCCTCCTGCCTCTCCTTCCCGTCACCTATCGATCAACTGAGGTGAGGGAAACTACCATATGGTCACTTATTTACCTTCTGTTATAGGGAAACGAGAAACAGTTTGTCAGAGTAGCGTTCGTAGTGGTAATGGATCACGTGAAGATTAGACACCCCAGCTTAGATGAGGTTAGGTTAGGTTAGATTTGCTTTGGTTTGGTTACGTTAGGTTAGATTAAGTTATGTTAGAATTTGTTAGGTTTGGTTAGGTTAGAATAGGTTAGGTTAGGGTAGATTAAGGCACGTTAGAACAGGTTAAGTTTGGTTAGGATAGGTTAAGTTACATTAGAACAGGTTAGGTTAGGTTAATTTTAAAGTGAAATAAGCTAGGGCGTCAAATCTTCAGGTGATACGTGGAAACATATCGACTATTTCCGACATAACTTACTATATTATCTTATATTCACTAAATATATTCTTCGTCATATTATGTTGGGTATATTTGGGTATAGTTTAGATAGACCCCTTGAGTACGAAGCTAAACCCACGTATATGATTGATTACCATATTGAGTACGACATCGCAAACGCCTGAGTACAATATGTTAACCCTTTGAGTACGATATTTTAGCCCTTTGAGTACGGTATTTTAACCCTTTGAGTACGATATGTTAACCCTTTGAGTACGGTATGTTAACCATTTGAGTACGATATGTTAATCCCTTCACTATGATAGTTTAACAACATCGGTAGCTCTAATCACCTCGTTACGAATAGACACTGTCATATAGGGAGGGGGGAGATTGACAGGTATGGGTGTAATGAGGGGAGGGGCGGGGAGATGACAGGTGTGAGGGGGGTGATGGGAAGGGGTGAGGGGTGGGGAGGGAGTAGAGAGTGAGAGGGAAGGGTAATGGAGGGAGGGAGGGAAAGTTGAATAGAGTGGGGGAGTAAGAAAGCGAATGAGGGAGGGAATAAGGGAAGGCATTAAAGAAGGAAAAGGGAGAGAATGAGGGAGGAAAGCAGTAAGGGAGAGAGAGGGACACGTGAAAGGATAAGAATGGAGAAAGGATAACAGTGAAGGATAGGAAAAGTAGGAGATATGTAAGGAGTAGAATAAAAGAAGAAGGGAGGGAAGGAGAAAGGGAGAGGGAAAGACACAATAAGGGAGTGAGTGTAGAGTCACCCACCCTCACAAATCAAGGGTGACCAAAACCTCTCTGATCACCATTGCCACCACGTCACGTCAGACACATTGGTGAGTTGTCATGTTTATATACAGTACATTGACATTGTTTTTTTTCCTAGTGTGGAGGAGATATTAAGGAGATGTTTTTAAGTCTCTTTTAATGTTATAGTCTTGTCGTAGATAATCCTGGATATTAAAACACTGTCTATATTATCGACAGGTTGCCTAGTGTTGTATAATGGGTTTATTTTTGTCAGTATTTCTAATTATTTATTTATTTATTTATTTATTTATTTATTTATTTATTTACTTATTTATATATAATTTCTGACGGGAAATATAAAGAACTCTAAATATACACAGATTTTTACTTAAGGAAGGACAAAATAACTTATGTATATATATATATATATTTAAGACAGAATTAATATATATTGTTATAGAAGATATATAGTGTTATTAGAGGAATATACTATACATTATTATACCCCTCAGCTCTCCCTTACGACCATAACTCAGGTAACTGTTTGTGGTGGACTGGTTAGTGTGTCTGTATTGGTTTTGAGAATTGGTATAGAGCCTTACAGAGAGAGAGAGAGAGAGAAATCTCCACCCTATAGCTTATTTCAACTAGAGATTAACCTAATCTAATCTAACCTAACCAAACCAAACCTATCCTAACCTAACCAAACCTAACCTAATCCCCCAAATAGGGTTAGGGTGGTTATTCTTCAGGTGAAATAAGCTAAAAACAAGTAAAAAAATATTCCCAACTGCCGCACGTGTGATAAGAGGTAACAGCAGGTAATATAAACACCATAACACCATAATGCAAGCTCTCTATAGAATAATGGTGCGTGTTAAACAGCCAACGCCATTAAAAAAACCACACTGAACGGAAGCGATAAGAACAAACACAGACTCCTGTTTAGGTAGAAAAAATGCCAGGTACAGTTATAATGAGGGGGGGTGGAGGGGGGGGGGTGAGGGAGGGGTGATGGGAAGGGAGGGAGGGTGATGGATGAGGGTATAGAGAGAGATGATGGATTGGGGTGAGATAAGGGAGGGTGGATGAAGGTAGAGAGGGTGATAGGGAGGGTGGATGAAGGTAGAGAGGGTGATAGGGAGGGTGGATGAAGGTAGAGATGGAGGGTGGATGAAAAGGAGAGAAAAGAGAGAGAGAGAGAGAGAGAGAGAGAGAGAGAGAGAGAGAGAGAGAGAGAGAGAGAGAGAGAGAGAGAGAGAGTGTACACTCATACACACACACAACACCACACCTTCAGTACACAGCTCAACAACATGACCACCACCACCACCACCACTGCCAGCAGCCTCACTTCCCCACAGCTGTAAATAACAAGTCCCTTTCTGCCACTGGGTCTCAACTAAGGGTCTCAAACCTCTTCACTGGCGAATCAGGGGCTAGTACTCTTATCCACACGACTACCACACGACTACCACACGACCACCACACGACTACCACACGACCACCACACGACTACCACACGACCACCACACGACTACCACACGACCACCACACGACTACCACACGACCACCATACGACCACCACACCTCATATTGGTCAGTGTACCCTCCCGAGACTCCCTCCCCTTCCTCCCCTCCCCCCACACACACACAGACAAATTTACAATGCATAATTAGTACAATATTGGATGATAAAGAGGACATAGGGAGAGGGGGAAAGAAGCCGATAAGAGCCATCAAGGTCCTATACAGGTGATAAAAATTGGCAGGTACAGCTGTAATGACGGGAGGGAGGGAGAGAGAGGGGTAAGGGAGGGAGGGAGAGCGAGGGGTAAGGGAGGGAGAGATGAATGGTAGAGGAAGGGGAGAAGGAAGGTTGAGGGTAGACAGACAGACAGACAGGGAAGGAAATAGATAAGGTGGAAGGAAAAGAGAACAGGGGAGAAGAAGCAGAGAGAGAGAGAGAGAGAGAGAGAGAGAGAGAGAGAGAGAGAGAGAGAGAGAGAGAGATTATAAATAGTAAGGACCCACACCAAAAAAATATAAAGAAAGTACTTTTATAATGAACCATGGAGGGGCGCACGGTTAACTCTGGAAAAGACCAGAACGAAGATGATAACACACACACACACACACACACACACACACACACACACACACACACACACACACACACACACACACACACACACACAAACACACACACACACACACACACACACACACACACACACACACACACACACACACACACACACACACACACACACACACAGGGGGAAAAATGACAGGTACTGTATGATGAGGGAGGGAGGGGAGGGAGAGGGAGAGAGAACATGGGTGATAAATGTGGAGGGGGAGGAAGGAGGGATTAAGAAGGAAGTAGGGGAGCACGCTGGAATAGAGGGAGGGAAGGAAGGAGGGAGCGGGGGGAAGGAATGAAGGACCCAGGAAAGAAAAGGAGATAGAGAGAGGAGGAGTGGTAAATAAGGAGGAGGAGGATGTTAAGGAGGACTATTGAGGAGACGATGGAGGGAGGGAGGAGATATAAAGAGGGAGTGAACAGGAGGGAGGGGAGGGACGAAAAAGAGGGAGGAACAGAGGGAGGGAGGGAGGGAGACGATATAAAGAGGGGAGTGAGAGAGGGAGGGAGGGGAGGGGAGGGAACAGGGAGGTGTGTGAGGGAGGTACAAGTAGTCATTTATTGTGCTAAAGGTCCCTCGTAAACAGGTAGCGGGTGTGGTCACAAGAGTCCCTGGAGGAGTGTTGGCGCCTGATATTATCTCTCTCTCTGTGTGTGTGTGTAAACCTCTTTGACAACATCTTGACACCTCGTAACCTCATTGACACTTCCCTGACCCCCCCCCCCTGACACTACCTGACACCTCCTGAGCCTCCATAACACCTTCTGATCCTCCTGACACTTCCCTGACCCACCTCTTGACACCTCCTGACACTTCCCCGACACTTCCCTGACACCTGAATGACATTTCATCCTAATGCATTTGGCACCTCGTATGACAAGTATTATAGAAGTATTTGAAAGTATTATAAAATATTAGACTTTTTTACTTACAAAAAAACAATAAATTTTTTCAGAGTATCATAGAGGCTGAGGATTATGATAAGCCTTGTGTTTTGAAGTATTATAAAAGTTAACAACGGTGGTAAAAAAAAAAACTGTACGTCGGAGCATCATAAGAGACTTCTGTGTGTGGTGAGACCTTTGTGTCCAAGTACTATTAAACACTGATGACTGCGGTGGAACCATTTTCACGGGGTATTATAGGTGGAAGAGTCTTTTAAGAAATATATATTGATATTTTTTTCTTCTCATAGTTATTAGGCTTGAGCATTATTTAAAAGTCTAAATAAGCCTAGTGACTTAAATAAGCTCTTTGTCAGACAGAGTATTATAAAATTAAATATGACAGAGAGAAATTTGATGTTGAAAGTATGATATTTGTGTTTATTGAAGTATTATAAAATTGAATATAAATTAAAAGTATTATATTTTTGTCTTGTGTCGAGGTGGTGGTCCGGTTTGTATTATTTAAGCCTTATGGAAGCTAATGAGGGTAATTAAACTCCATATGCCAGAGTATTATAAAGGATAATGACGGTCATTACGGTAGCGTGTTAAAGTATTATTAAGCCTGATGACAGTGGACGGGTTTTTGAGGTTTAGTTTGGTTTAGGTTTGGTTTAGGTTAGGTTAGGTTAGGATTGGTTAGGTTTGGTTTCATAAACTTTAATGAAGCCTTATAAGGGTTAGTAAGGTTGGTAAAGACTAATCCTGTAAGTACGATTAAGTCTTATGATAGACGGTGGTTGTCTTTGTGTTTATAAATATCAAAACGACCAACAGCGGAAAAATACGGTGAAGTCTTATAGAGTCTCATAAAATTGGTTGAATTTTGTAAAGGTCTAATAAAATCTGAGGACAACATTAAGATTCACGAACAAAAAATATATGAACTTTTTATATCTGATTCTATTTGTGTATACTGTATTACTGTACTCACTGTACTGCCTCGAGCACTGTACCTGTAACGGGAGAGAGAGTTCATTAGTGTGCTGTAATACTGTATAATAATAATAATAATAATAATAATAATAATAATAATAATAATAATAATAATAATAATAATAATAATAATAATAATAATAATAATAATAATAATAATAATAATAATAATAATAATAATAATAATAATAATAATAATAAATACACATGTAAAGTTAAACTCAGTATAGATGGTTAAAACTCACAGTTACAGAAGACCTTTCATAGTGTGTGTGTGTGTGTGTGTGTGTGTGTGTGTGTGTGTGTGTGTCACCTTAATGCACGTGTCGTCATGGTAAAATAAATAATATTAATTGAAGGAAAAAAATTAACTAAGAGTTTTTGTTTTTATTTTTAAAGTAAAACTCCAAATATTATTTTATTTTGTGGACCATTAGCTGTTTATTGTTGATGTTGTTATTGTTACTATGGCAACGGGGGTTGGTAAAAACACACACACACACACACACACACACACACACACACACACACACACACACACACACACACACACACACACACACACACACACACACACACACACACACACACACACACACACACATCCACAACCCAGATTAAATTCGTAATAGAGGTATTTAGACCAGTCAGTTAATATCAGTGAACGCAGTGGCATTCAGAGCTCTGGCCGGCCGCGTTCAGAGCCCGATAACCGTATGTGGAATTCGATAGCATTTGGCCTGTTGAACGCAACCCCATCCTGGCCCCGTGAGATAAGAGAGCACCCAATGGCATAACCCACCCCACCCACCCCACCCTCCTTGTGCGCTGAGGCAGAGGTGCGCATGGTCAATAGCACGTGTCCTTGTATGGATAAGCTGGTTGTGCAATGGTGCGTGTCGGAAATGGTATATGTCGGCGTTGATTTTCGTGGATATTTGCGCACATGGGGAGTGGTGTACAGGGGCAATTTTATAAGCATGACTATTGGCACACGTGGGCAATGGTTAACTCGTGGGCAATTGCTTACATGGGCAAGATCGCAACTGTGGTCGAATTCTCCAAGATATTTTGTTGTTTGGTTTAATTTTATTGTATAGTCAGGTAAAGTGAGTCAGTTTAGTCGATGAGTTTGCTAATATTCTCTTGAGAGTCAGTATTTCAGAGTCAGTCATTAGTCAGTAGGTATTGTCGGTGAGTCAGTGAATGGTCAGGTTATATAAATGATGAGTCACTCAACAGTCAGCCTAATCGACTAGTCAGTTTAGAGTCGTTATTGTAGTTAATGAGTCATGTAGCGGGTGAGTCAGTCAATAATCCAAACAGTCAATGAGTCACCGTCTGTAGTCGGTTAAACCAGTCATCAGTGAATCATTCAGTAGCTTACACATTCTAGTCAGTTAGTCACAGCCTTTAGTTAGCTAAGTTCAGTGAGTCTGTTAATCGATGAGTCAGAGTCAGTTAAGTCAGTGAGTCAAGTGAGTGGTGGATGAGTCACAGCGTAGAGTCAGTTAAGTCAACGAGTCAATATAAAAAGTCAGTTACTCATATTAGCAAATAAAACACACAAAAAACAATAAACAACAACAAAACGATGAAAATATAAGATAATAAAACAGTAAGAAGAAAATTTCAAACAATAAACAAAGAAAAAAAGACAAGAAGAAAACGAAACAAGTAACAAAAACATAAGACAATAAAACAATCACCTCAAAAAATAGCAACAACAACAAGTACAAGGAGAAGAAGAAGAAGAAGAAGAAGAAGAAGAAGAAGATGAAAAGAAAATAAGAAGAAGAAGAAGAAAAAAGAAGACGAAGAAGAAGAATAAGAAGATGATTAAAAGCACAAAGTTTATCATGCATAAAGTGGTTGCAAGAGACAGCCAGACAGGTGTGGTAGAAGGTAGGAGGAGGAAGGGGAGGAGAGGGGAGCACCTGTGTCAAGCTTGCGTAATTAATCTCTTGTTGAGAGTGAGTATCAATCATAAACCAATTAGGTCCTCATCAGGGCTAAGAGCAGGTTAGCGAGCTGGTCCTGATCTGGGGGGAGAGGGGGGGGGGGGGTGAGTACAGGTCCTCTAATGGCGTAAGAATTAAGCGGGTGATTGTTATTATGGTGCACGTGCCGCGGTTGGTGTTGCAATGGCGTCCCGGTGTTTGATGTTCTTTATCGACGTTTAGTGACTCGCTCTTGTCATTTAGTTATTGAGGAGAATTGGAGAGCGATCGATAGTGTGTGTGTGTGTGTGTGTGTGTGTGTGTGTGTGTGTGTGTGTGTGTGTGTGTTTACCCTTTCAATATGTTGTCATTGTTCTGGTTTATGTACTGTAATTGGAGTTTGTTTTGCCTGTTTAAATACCTTACTATTGTTCCGGTTTACGTAAGTTGAGGGATTATTTACCTATTTGTTCCGGTTTACATAACATGGTCTCTTATATTTAGTGGAGAAAAAAAAGGTATACTAGATTTTAATGGCTACTTAGTAGGTCATCATTATTACCTTGTAGTTCACGTAACTCAAAGCTATCAAAGGAAGATTACCTTTAATATCGTTGCAATAAAGTACAGCACACTATTGCCCCGAATTTACCATGTTAGTGCTTATATCCCATAGACAGAAGGGCGATTTTTTTAAAACCTTTGAAATGAGAGTTAACCCGTTTCTTTAGAAGAGAGAGAGAGAGAGAGAGAGAGAGAGTCATTCCAGGCTGCTGAAATTCCTCCTCCTTTTCTTCCTCATTCTCCTCTTCCTCTTCCCCATCCTCCTCTTCCCCCACCTCTTCCTCCCCTTCCCCTCTTCCTTATGTCCTTTCTCCTCCTCCTCCCCCACCTCCTCCTCCCGTCCCAAGAGGGCAGGTACCACCGGAAGTAACCAATGTGCATCTTAATCAATATAGATTACCCACTTGAGTGTTATTGTTGGCTTGATTTTTCATTTCCGTCAGTCACCACCGGGAGCAGTGAGGTAGTTAGAGGTAGTGAGAGGTAGTTAGAGGTAGTTAGAGGTAGTAGTGACAGGTCGTAGTGAGGTAGTTCTTATGTTCTTATGTTCTTATGTTCTTATGTAGTGAGAGGTAGTAGTGAGAGGTAGTGTGTGGTAGTGAGGTAGTGAGGTAGTGAGAGGTAGTGTGTGGTAGTGAGGTAGTGAGAGGTAGTGTGTGGTAGTGAGGTAGTCTATTCTTGTCTAAACGACCACCATTGAACCTATACTACCATCGCTACCACTATTATTTGGCCAACTACCACCATTATTCCCTAAACCACTGTCATTATTCTCACCTAACCACTACTACTCACTCACCCATCACAGCTACCACAATTCACACACCAACTACCACAATTTAGTCATCTATAATGATTACCAGCACTTTCCACTCGCTTAACAACCACAATCCAACAAGTTTCTACCACCACATCTATCATCATCCACTACTTAACGTCATCCACCATCCATACAGAAGTCGTAATCCACCTCCACACTCACTTCTCATGGCTAGATCCACCACCATTATACCACATTCACCACGCACCATTATGGCAGAGGTCTATTACCATTGAGCACGGAGATGCCATTAGCAGTGACGCAGAGCTTAGGTAGGTGGTGTGGTGAGGGGAGGAGAGCTACGGTCACTACTACTACTACTACTACTACTATTATTACTACTACTACTACTACTACTACTACTACTATACTACTACTACTTTTTTCTTTTTTCTTTTTTTTAACGTGGCCTCCAGCCTCCCCCAATAGCCACACCTTCGCCTCCATTTTATTACCTTAATATTCTACTACTACTACTACTATCATGCTACTACCTACCACCACCACTACCACTACTACCTACCACCACCACTACCACCATCATTCATTGTCTTGGGAAGGGTCCGCCACCCCTATTATCCTCACGCGCTTTCCTGTCCCCTATTTAAGGAAAGGGGTAAGGGGGGTGGGTGGTAAAGGGAGTCTATTACCGCTACCACCACTACTACCACCATTCCCCTCACGCACGACCACCACCATCACCACCACCAGCCTCACACACTACCCTTGTTATGCTCAGCCACCTCACCTATTGCACTGACCTGGCCTCACCGTCAGCCACCTGCAGGAGAACCACCCACCCCACCACTAACACCGTCACCCACTGCAGGAGAACCACCCACCCCACCACCAACACCGTCACCCACTGCAGGAGAACCACCCACCCCACCACCAACACCGTCACCCACTGCAGGAGAACCACCCACCCCACCACCAACACCTTCACCCACTGTAGGAGAACCACCACTAACGCAGAGAACCACTTCACCTGGGAGGGCTGGCTTCATCACTCTCATCACCAGCAGGCCAGTCACCCACTGCAGCCAGTTGCATCACCCACTGCACCAGTAGGAGAGCGACCTTCACCTGGCCCAGCAACAGCTGGCCAGTTATTACAGGTGACCGCTAGACGCCCGGAAGTGATGGTACCGCCGTCAGGAAACGTGAACTTTGGGTGGTTGATTTAGGCGAATTTGGCCGTGTGGGTTTGCAGTCCTTGGGGTTAACAGACAGAAAGACAGACAGACATAGACAGACAGACAGAGATAAACAGACAGACCATAGACAGACAAACATAGATAGACAGACAAGACAGACAGACATAGACAGACAGAGATAAACAGACAGACAAACATAGACAGACAAACATAGGTAGACAGACAGACAGACAGACAGACAGACAGACAGACAGACATACATAGACAGACAGACAGACAGACACGGACATAAAAGAGAGACACAAAGACAGACAAATGTTTTATCTTCGTTTTTATCTTACAAATAAAAAGCTTCAACACAAACACAACACAAAACAAACTCACCCAAAAAACCTAAAAAAAAAAACTACACAAACAAACAAATTTCTTTCAACTGCATCTCTCTCTCTCTCTCTCTCTCTCTCTCTCTATCGATCCTCTGAGTCCATTTTTTTGTACTCCAGGAAGGACTCCAAGCTTTCATAGAGTCCCAAAGCCCGATTAAAGTTCCTAAGGTGATGAACGGCGTGATCGAGGCTCCTACACGGGGAATATAAATGAGGCAGTACACCCTCGCTACTCCTCCGTATAGAAAACGTAGAGATATTTCCCGGGAAAATATAAATTGCGTTTGGCCAAGGATATTTCCCGCGTTTTGTGATGATTTTGACGTTATTTATATTTCGTAGTGATGATAAATAGCTTTATTTTGACGGTGGATATTTTTCGCAGTTTTTTGGGCCAAGAATATTTTTCGCATCTGTGATAATTTTGTCTTGTGTGTTAGATATAGATCATGTGATTTTGTTAACCCTCTACGGAATATTGTCTCACTGAGATACTTTAGTCAATTCAATTTCAATTGTTTATTCCTTGATAGAGGAAGCGGGATCCTAGTGCTGTCACTAGGTACCCCTGTACAATAACACCAGAAGCATCTGGCAAGTGTCACAAGTATATACAGCATAAATATTATAAAGGGGCTTACTAAAGCCTAAGGAAGGAAGGATATTCCTTTAACACATAATCAATGTTATATACATAATATCTGGCCAGTATGGGGAGGATCATCGTGTCTCCGTCAGGGGGTCGTGGAGTGGTGGTCCAGCAGGCGTCACGGAAGCGTTGTGTGTGGGGACATCTTAGGAGGTGGTGGATAAGGGTGCTGCTGTCGGGTCTTCTGCATAATGCACAAGAGCGTTGCTCAGGGGATGTGGGGATACCAATCTCCCAAGCAAAGTCATACCCAATGATGATACGGGCAGCAATCACGTCCCCTTTCCGCGACCCTTTCCCATAGACGTACGAGAGGTCAGGAAGTTTACGGAGGACATCGTACCAGGTGGGCGGGGAGTCCAGGGGGATGGCTGCTTCC
>NW_024716097.1:832500-897500 GCF_018991925.1 Homarus americanus | reverse complement strand
ATCTGACCTCCTGACTTGATCTCCCACGACCTCCCACTTGACCCACATTGACCTCTCACTTGACCTCCCCTTTGACACGTGAACTTGACCTCCTACTTGACCTCCCTATGACCTTTCACTTGACCTCCCATTTGAGAGGTGAACTTGACCAATCACTTGACCCCCATTGACTTTACCCCACTTGACCTCACACTTAACCTCTCACTTTACCCCACTTGACCTCTCACTTTACCCTACTTGACCTCACACTTAACCTCTCACTTGACCCCACTTGACATCTCATTTGACCTCCCACTTGTCCTTAATCTAACAAAAAAAAGTCAGGGGGAGGAAATTAACATAGAATAACTTGACCTAATCACAAGACTGGAAAAAGAGTTGAATGTATTTAACCTCAATTTAACACCGACGGGTATAAGAAGGTGATTCACTTAACCTGATATTAACATCACGGTGATACTAGAGTCAAAGAAGTTAACTGCAAATGCTCACTTATCATTACGCTGAAGGTTGAGGAGGAGGAGGAGGGGAAGAAGAGGAGGAGGGTGAGGAATAGGAGGAGGGAGATGAGGTGGGGGAAGAAGAGGAGGAGCAGGAGTTGGAACAGGAAGAGGAGTAGTAACAGGAGGAGGAGGGGGGGGAGAAGAGGAGGAGTTGAAGAGTAGGAGGTGGGGGAAGAAGACGAGGGGAAGAAGTTGGAACAGGAAAAGGAAGAGGAGGAGTAGGAAAAGGAGTAGTAATAGGAGGGAAGGAGGAAGATAAAGAAGAAGAGAAATAAAATAAAAAGTAGGAGGTGGAAGAAGAGAAGGAGGAGGAGGATGAGCAGTCACAGTGGAAGTCAAGCGGGGTCACACGAAAGGTCACGACCAAGAAGCAATTTCAGCTAATGAAGATTTACGCTATCATTAGAACGCTAAGTAGACTACTGACATCCTGGGCGAAGGAAAAGAGATATTTGCGTTTCCTTAGGGAGAGTCTAATGAGCGTAGGATATAAATCAAAAGACGCTCGTTGAAGGATATTAAGGAGAGTTAAGGATAGCGGTAGAGATTCTTAATGAAACATCCTTCAGTTCACCAACGAGGAAAAAACACTAGACTTGGGGGGGTAAATTTTTGGCTTTATAAAATGAAAGGATATTTACCCATCCTTCAGGGCATGTCTTGAACACAGGATATTTGAAATAAAAAGGATCTTGAAGGATACGAAGGAATCTTAAGGAGGGTGCGGGGAAGGAATCAACGTGGGATCCATCATTACGGAAATGAGGAGAGACAAGGAGGGGAATATATATATTTTTTTTTCAGGGATCCAAGATTCATTAGAGGTTCTTAAGCGATATAAATTGTGGGATCTGATGACGTGAGAGAGAGAGAGAGAGAGAGAGAGAGAGAGAGAGCCTCCCCAAAGTTAATTAAACCCGGTAACCAAAGTCAGTCTTGAGTCGACTTGGATTTCGAAGTAAATAAACAAGAACTGAAAACACGAGAGGCTAGTTGGTGAAAGAAGTGAGGGAAAGTAGTGAAAGAAGATTGGCTACTTGGTGAAAGAAGTGACGATAATTAATGGTAGTAGAGAGGATAATTGACGAAAGACGTGAGAAGAACGAGTGAAAGAAGATGGGGAAATTAATGAAAGAAGTGAAGATAATAAGTGAAAAAACATTGAATACTTGGTGAAAGAAGTGAGGATAAATAGTGGAAGAATAGCTGATAATTAATGGGTAAATGGTATATAATGGATGTTATATAAGTGTAAGGTGTCAAGGTATGAGTTAATGGGTGGGTTAAGTCCACACACACACACACACACACACACACACACACACACACACACACACACATCACCCCTTTGGTTACGCCAGTGAGTCATTAAAAGTTAAATAAAAAAAATAGGAAAGAAAAACAGGAAAAGCGACACAATTACCCAGATAACAAAAACACTGGTTCTCGTGTGTGTGTGTGTGTGTGTGTGTGTGTGTGTGTGTGTGTGTGTGTGTGTGTGTGTGTGTGTGTGTGTGTGTGTGTGAGTCATTAAAGCCAGCCGCCCCTCTCCTTGGCATCGTGGGTATAAGGTAACTAGCTGACTCCTCTCATGACCCGTGTCGTGTGTGGGGAGAGAGAGAGAGAGAGTGAGAAAGAGAGAGAGAGTGACGTATGCATTACCATAAACATTCAGTGTGATGATTCATAGTGACAAGGTACTGAGTTTTTACGACAGGTGTGTGTGTGTGTGTGTGTGTGTGTGTGTGTGTGTGTGGAGAGAAGAAGGTGGAGGTCCTTGTTCTCAGGCAAGGCCACAACACTAAGTACTGGATTGACTGTAACATAATTTTCTCTCCATGGTGTGAGGTAAAGCCTGTCGTCGTCTGTCCTGGGAATCAAAATATTTACTGTGTGGGGAGAGAGGTTGGGGGAGCAGAGGTGAGGTTGGGGAGTAGGAGGTTGGGGTAGAGGGAGGCTCTCAAGGTGGTTAGGGTAAGAGGTGTGGGGAAAAGAAGGTGGTGGGGGCAGGAAAAGTGTAGGGGGAAGGAGGGATGTGGAGGATGAAGAAGGGTGTGTGGGGAGGGGTGGGAAACCAAAGATACTGGGAAGGTTAATATTTTGTTCTTTTTAGGTGGAAGAAGAGAGAGAGGAAGAGGAGAGAGAGGAGGAGAAAGAGAAGAGGAAGGGGGAAAAGAGAAGAGAAGGAAGAGAGGAGGAGGAGGGGGAGAGAGAGAGGAGAATGGGGAGAGAGAGAGAGGAGGAAGAGGAGAGGAGGAGGGGGAGAGAGAGAGGAGAAGGGGAGAGAGAGGAGGAGGAGGAGAGAGAGAAAGGAGGAGGCGGAGGAGTTTTATAAGGGAAGAAAATATGTAAGGGGAAGTGAACGAATAAGTAAAGACAGGATAAATGATAAGTGGAGAAGGAACGTTGATAGAAAAGAAAGAGAAATAGGTTAAGAAATAGACGCGGAGAAAATATAATTGAGAAAACCAAGGAGAAGAAGAAGGAGTAGGAGAGAGGGGGGTGGAGGAGGAAGGGAGAAAAATGGAGGAATAGATAAAACAGCAAGATAAAGACAAAGGGAAAGAGGTAAGGATAAAACTGGTGTCGAATATCAGCTTTTTCACACACACACACACACACACACACACACACACACACACACACACACACACACACATACACACCCTACCCAAAGCATTGAACTAATATCCTATGTTGCTTGACCCAATATACGTGTCTTACCTGTCCAGTCGTGTGAGGTTTGGTTATTACTGCAACACCATACACACCCTACCCAAAGCATTGAACTAATATCCTATGTTGCTTGACCCAATATACGTGTCTTACCTGTCCAGTCGTGTGAGGTTTGGTTATTACTGCAACACCATAAAGTACTATCAATTAAATGTACACGTAATATCGGATTCACCTCCCCACCAGTGTGTTTATTAATCGGATTGAAGTCGAATATACATTAATTCTGAGAGGTGCTGTGTGTGTGTGTGTGTGTGTGTGTGATCTGCAGGTCATACAATTACATTGGGATTTACCTTAGTAACTTGTAATTCCTTTGTTGTATGTTTTGGCTTATTCAGGAAGGCTCACCCGCAGAGAAGCTCAGTTTAGTTTAGGTTAGGTATTATAAATCGTATCTCTCATTGACGCTTCAGTAGACAACGAATTGGAAATGGTAGACCTCACAGTTGGGTACTTGAACCATCTTTTAAATATGTATGTTGTTATAGGGCGACACAACTGAGGCGAGAGGTCCCCAGCGGCCTGAATAATGCCAGCAGCGGTTTGTCGGAGTCTTGTTTTCACTGTCCTCTTTTCACGGCTCCTGCCTCCTGCTAACTAATGGATGCGATGGGCCGAAGGTTACGGTCAGAATTCTATTAATATTTTGCGATGTTAAACTGTTAAACTTCCCTCGTAACTGGATTCATCGTAGAGTCTAATTTATTATTCATATTGACACCAACTATATTCCTAAACCTAACCTAATCTAATCTAACCTAATCTAACCTAACCTAACCTAACCTAACCTAATCTAATCTAACCTAATCTAATCTAATCTAATCTAACCTAACCTAACCTAATCTAACCTAATCTAACCTACCCTAACCTAACCTAACCCATCTGAATATCATATGTGACAAGAGACGCGACTTGGGGGATGCCAGGGTGAGGTACGACAGACGTAGGGAGAGAAGGAGGAAGGGAGGGAGGGAGAGAGGAAGGATTTAGGGCGCCACTGAAAAAACTGGCCCACCATTGTGATTGACAACACCATTGGACCATTGGGGCACTGGTATGTATTGGGGCAGTGGGGGTATCACAGGTAGCGTCAGCCGTCAAGATATATATCATAAGCTACTTGGTTTTTCTGCCTTATTTCCTCCCTCGTCTTTGAGCTCAAGAAAGGACAGGAAATACCTAAGGGATTATGTAGTGCACCTTAAAACCGGGTGGAATACACATACATACATACATACATACATACATACATACATACATACATACATACATATATACATACTGAGCACTTAGCTAATGAAAACGATTAAGTTGATATTAACGAGGATTAATCTCCCTTAAAACTCAAAACAAAATGAAGAATATATGTAAATGAGTAGATATATATGTAAATTAGTAGACGTGTAAATCAGTAGAAATATTTGTAAATGAGTGGAAATATATATAATTATAATGGGTATTGGTAACAGGAATCGAATAAATTGTAAAAAAAAAATAAAATAAAATAGAAGAATATGAATTAATTTTTCAGGTCGTGTAAATGAGAAAAAGAGTTATGTAAAAAAAGAGGAACTGGAAATAAAAGAAAAGGATTGTGTAAAGAAAAGGGGAAAAATATGCAAGAGAAAAAAGCCGTAACGAAAAAGAGAAGAGAAATTGTGTGGAAAGGATTAGGAAAAATGTGTTAAAGAGAGAGAGAGAGAGACGTGGGCACAGGGTCGCCCCCCCCCTGCCCCCCTCACTCACTCCCCTTCTCGCTTCGATTTGGTCTTTATCGCAGAAATCCTCACCGCGTGTCGCCCCCCCCCTCTCCCCTCAAGCTGCCTGCCGATACCACACCTGGCTTTCTTCTCTCGTTTTTGTCGTGATTGTTGTCGTTTTGAAGTCGTGATGGTCGTTGGTATGTTTTTGTATAAATGAGGGGTCGTTTTTTTGTGGTCATAGTGGATAGATTTTGTTGTGATGGTGGTTGATTTTGTAGTGATGGGTCGTTCTGATGTACTAGTGGTGGTCGTTTGTGCTGTCGTAGTAATCGTTTTTGTTGTCTCAGTGGTCGTTTTTTTTTGTTTTGGCGATGGTGATTAAATTTTTATTGTTGTGGTAGTAGTTGGTTTTGTGGTCGTGGTGGTCGTTTTGATGTCCCAGTGGTGGTTATTGTTTGAGGTCGTTGTTATTGTGTTGGTTATCGCTTAGGATCGTTGTTAATGCTGTGGTCGTCGTCGTTGTCGTTGTGATTTAGGAAAAAAGACAATCGACATTCTTCTTGTCTAGGTCGTGTACTGCTGAATATTATGCGCCCTATCCTTCAATCACCAGGCCAGAAAAGTCATTGTGTGTGTGTGTGTGTGTGTGTGTGTGTGTGTGTGTGTGTGTGTGTGTGTGTGTGTGTGTGTGTGTAAATATCCTTCAGCTTCCCTCACTCAAGAGAATTTTACCCTATTGGAATATTGTCTTGGGGATAATAGTGCTTAAGAGGATGTAGTTGAAAGAGGGAGGTGCCGTGGGATTTGATAAAGATGGATAGAGATAGAATGGAGGAGAGAGAGAGAAAGAGTGAGGAAAAAGTGCGTGTGGAGGGGGCGAGAGTGGAGAAAAGAGAGTAATGAATTTGGTGTGTGTGTGTGAGAGAGAGAGAGAGAGAGAGAGAGAGAGTAAATAAATACCTGGTATTAGGTATGATGTACCGTAACAACACAAAGTTTTACCTGTGTAGTGTTTGTGGTGCTATAAGTGTACCTGTATTTGTTACCTGTACCAATACCTGTTTGTTACCTGTACCTGTTACCTGTACCAATACCTGTTTGTTACCTGTACCTGTTACCTGTACCAATACCTGTTTGTTACCTGTTCCTGTTAACTGTACCAATACCTCTTTGTTACCTGTACCTGTTAACTGTACCAATACCTCTTTGTATCTACTGTATAAAAAGATTACTACTTGATAATGAAATAATAGGTAAGAAAATAAGAAATACTTAGAAATATATTATGGATCTGAACTATGTATTGGACTATGGATACCGGACATGAAACTGCTGGCTAGTTCTTGTGCCTGGGCGGTCAGAAAGCGGTTATTCATAGGACAATGCGGTTAGGAGGAGGGTGAGCGGGCGGTGAATGAGAAATAGAGGGTTTATCCCAGGGCATGTGACGAGGGGGATGGGGGGGGGTTAAAGGGGTGGTGGTGGGAGGGTTAAGGGGGCAATTCCAGGTAGCTATCGGGTAGGGTAAGTGTCTATCAGTCGGGTATGGTTGGTCGGGTGTGGTATTGGTGGGTTGGTTGGTCGGGTGTGGTATTGGTGGGTTGGTTGGTCGGGTGTAGTAATGGTGGGTTGGTTGGTCGGGTGTGGTACTGGTGGGTTGGTTGGTCGGGTGTGGTACTGGTGGGTTGGTTGGTCGGGTGTCGTACTGGTGGGTTGGTTGGTCGGGTGTTATTGTACTGGTGGATTTGGTTGGTCGGGTGAAATATAAAATTATCGGCACGTCTGGCCCACGTTAATACGCATCAGCACCACATATAAGTCAGCTTTCATCAACACTACTCTGGGACTACCTCAGCACCACGTTAGCCCCACGTCGGCACTGCATCAGCACCGTTAGCCCCGTCAACTGCATCGGCACCACGTTAGCCCCACGTCGGCACTGCATCAGCACCACGTTAGCCCCACGTCAGCACTGCATCAGCACCACGTTGGCCCCACGTCAGCACTAAGTCAGCACCACGTTATTACGTCAGCACTGCATCGCTACGTTAATACGTCAACTTGCGTCCAGCACGTTAATACGTCAGCACTGCATCAGCACCACGTTAGCCCCACGTCAGCACTGCATCAGCACCACGTTAGCCCCACGTCAGCACTGCATCACGTTAGCCCCACGTCAGCACTGCATCAGCACCACGTTAGCCCCACGTCAGCACTGCATCAGCACCACGTTAGCCCCACGTCAGCACTGCATCAGCACCACGTTAGCCCCACGTCAGCACTGCATCAGCACCACGTTAGCCCCACGTCAGCACTAAGTCAGCACCAGGTAGTTTACTGTTAATTATCCTGGAAACACCAGAAATAGCTCCTGGCAGTAACTTGCTCTTAATGAAACCTTAGCTGACTGTCTTAAGCTGACAGTTAAAGCCAAATGCGCTTTTAGTCGGCCATGTCAGTAAGCCATCCAATCACCTTGGATAATTCAGTAAGGGCTGTCGGTCTGTCTGTCGGGAAAACGCTCGGGGTAGAGTCAACGGAACCCGAGAATACGAAAACCATTTGGGCTGCCTGTCGGGGTGGGGGTTGTTAGAAAGCCATCCAATAACTTCAGCAAATTCAGTAAAGATTCTCGGTCGGTCTGTCGGGAAAACGGTCGGGGTAGCGTCAACGGAACCCGACACCGAAGTTCAGAGAGCCGGAAACGCCAGCATGACAGAGGTAGGAGAAGGCGTTTGTCAGGCCCCAACACCACAAAAACTTAGGCAGCGGAGGCAAGAGCAGGGGGAGGAGGGGTGAGTGAGTGAGTGAGTGAGTGAGTGAGTGAGTGAGTGAGTGAGTAATATTGTTTAGTGAGAGAGAGAGAGTGTGTGTGTGTGTTCCCATCCATCTAATACCCATACGTACACTCTCCCCCAAAGACGTCCATGTATACATAAATCTCCCTCCATGTACGAGTTATCTTTATGTGCACCAGATGGTTATCAGTGAGGGCAAGAAGGTCACATGAGCCGTCTGGGAAGAATAAATTTAGGAAATATTACTGTATGGTGATGGTCACTTCCCCTACATACATATACACACATACACTCACTGTGTGTGTGTGTGTGTGTGTGTTTGTGTTATGTAACCCTCTATGTACGTAGATCGAGACCTGTGTACGTATCTATGCCAATCTGTGAACTCGTATATACATACACATGGAACCCATTAAGTGTATATATGTATTTAAATATGTATATGAGGAGTGTGAGAGCCTGAGTGTATGTCTGTGTGAGTGTATATTTGACTGACTGGCAGACTGAGTAACTGTCCCTGAGTGTAGAGCAGTCAGGAGAGAGAGAGAGAGAGAGAGAGAGAGAGAGAGAGAGAGAGAGAGAGAGAGAGAGAGAGAGAGAGAGAGAGTCCCCCCAAAGTTCAGAATTCCCCTTAAATTCATTTCTCAACTTGACAAGGAAGTTCCCAGAGCTGAGAGGGGAAAAAAGGAGAAGAGGAGGAGGAAGAAGAGGAAGGGGAAGAGGAGGAGGAGGGGAAGAGAAAAATGAAGAGGTGGAGAAGAATAAAAATATAGTAGGAGACTCAAGAAAAAGCGGGAGGAAAATAATAAGAAGGAAGAAAGGAAGGAGGAGGAGGAGGAAGAAACTAAGAAATTAGACAAAAATAAGGAAAAGAGAGAAGAAGAAGAAAACTGATGAAAATAAATTATCAAATTTTTATCTTATCTCCCCATAACAGACTCGTCATGCTTCGCCATGTCAACCTCATGTTACGGTCACGTCAGCCTCATGTTACGGTCACGTCAGCCGATTGTTACGGTCACGTCAGCCTCATAACACCACAGTCATATCAATCTCATATCACGGTCACGTCAGCCTCATATCATGTTCACGTCAGCCTCATAACACCACAGTCATATCAACCTCATATCACGGTCACGTCAGCCTCATATAACGGTCACGTCAGCCTCATAACACCACAGTCATATCAACCTCATATCACGGTCACGTCAGCCTCATATCATGGTCACGTCAGACTCATATACCACGGTCATATCAAGGCCGTGTCCCAACGCGTCAAGGTATATATACGCTGGTCTGGGAATAGTTTATAAGGCCATAAAAGTCGGGTTATATAGTGGATGGTGACGTGCGTGACCGACCTACCTCCCCCTCCCCCCACCCACCCCACACCCCTCTCCATCCCCCCAACCCAAATTATTCCCCATGTCTGCCCCCCTCCCCTTACACCGCCCCCTACCGCCTACAACCCCTCCCCCAAGATCGCCCCCTCCCCACCGCCCTCACCGCTCACAACCCCCTCCCCTACACCGCCCCCCTCCCTCCTACACCCCCACCGCCTACACCCCCAACCCCACACAAACATGATAACAACACGCCCACGGCCCTGGTAATGAGACTGCAATCATGCGATACAAAAATAACGCTATACAGATTAGTGTGTGATACTTTGGTGCGGCCCCTTCGTGTGTGTGTGTGTGTGTGTGTGTGTGTGTGTGTGTGTGTGTGTGTGTGTGTGTGTGTGTGTGTGTGTGTGTATGTATGTGAGTAATTTCTGTAAATTGCCAGGTGATTGTCCTAATTATAATTATTGCCTTTTGTAAGCGTAATTAGATCAGTCGATTAATTGGTTTGCTATTAGATAGATGATAGTTTAATTTGTATACATGTATGTATATATCATCACGTATATTAATTTGTATTTTTATTTAATTTTGTGCTGAAGTATAAAATTAATATGGGATAATAAATAATTGGCCTGCCAGTTTATTTCATGTGAGGGTCAAACACCTTAACGCTATGTGGAGAGCAGTTAGGTTAGGTTAAGTTAGGTGAACATAGATTAGGTTGGTTAGGTTACGTTAGGTTAGGTCAAGGTAAACATAGATTAGGTTGGTTAGGTTACGTTAGGTTAGGCTAGGGGTTATGTTTATATTAGGATTTGTTAGGTTAGGTTAGGTTAGGTTAGGTTAAGGTGAGGGTGTTTAAACTTCAAGTGAAATAACCATCGGTACATAATCTTCATGGGACGTAAATAATCACAGCAGTAGACTTACCTTACAAAACCAAACATGAATTACAAAAAACAACTACATTATGTGAAGTTATGTGACTTTAAGAGATCGTAAATTAGCACACTCCAGGTATCTTAATTCACAAAGATTTGTAAGGTCGTAATTCCTCTTTAATTAGAATGTACGAACGCACCTATGTGATTCACTTAACCCTTCGAGCACGATGGTATAACCCTTTGAGCACGATGGTATAACCCTTAGAAGGACAATATTTTAACCCTTTGAGGACGATGATTTAACCCTCCAGGACTCAAAGGGCTAAGGTAATGTACACAGTTAACCTTCAAAATGGCAGCCAAATTACGCTAAGACTCTACCTAACTATATATATATTTATCTCTTCACACTTAAGGATTTTTATGAATTCAGTTCCTATAGTTTTATATTATATCGTATATGACCTTAAGGTAGAGTATTATAGCGTTATATCAGTATCTTCTTGGTAATGAATTATAGTGTAAGATAATTTTATATCATGTTATATTAAGTTTTATTATAGCTTATTGCCACATTATAGTAAGTTATAGATCATTTAATATCACGGTATATTATCAAATAACCCAGACTCTATCATATAACCCACACAAAGCATTATCACTCTTAAGTAACACGGAACATTTACCAACGTGATGTACTCTGGCCTTTAACCACATGATGGTTGATGGAAGTCTCAGGTTGGGGAGGTGAAGGTTAATGGGTGTACCTTTTAGCCAGAGGGTGTAGTGAAGGTGTAGCAGCTGGCTTTAACAACACTGGTGGGTGTGTTTTAATCGTCTTGTGCATGATTCTGACCCCCCCCAACACCGCCTGTCTGGACATACATACATACATACATACATACATACATACATACATACATACATACATACATACATACATACATACGCATACAAGCATCAAACACGCATACACACAAAGACACACATAAAGTCACACATATACACACATACACATACAAACACACAGACAGACACGAATACCGACACAGGCACACCTACATTACAAGCAAACAGACACGCTACCGACACACACGTAAACACACCGAAAGCCCCACACACACACACACACACACACACACAGATCACAGACACACATACAAACAAGCTAACACGCATACCGACACACAGACACATGTATACCAACACACATACACACACACACGGATACAGACAGACAGGTTAATAGTGAAAACGTTAATATAGGTTATGGTGGTGGAAGGTAAACGTAACTTAACCACTAACCTTCCCACTCACTGAGTTTCAAGACGTCCTAACTCTCTCCTGTGATTTTATGAGACAAGAGGAGAGATAGAGAGAGAGAGAGAGAGAAAATTAGTAAGGAAAGGGAAGAGAAAGAGAGGCTAGAGATAGAAAGAGAGAGAGAGAGATGGAAAATTGATAAAGAAAGGGAGACTAGAGAAAGTTTTGTAAGAGAGAGAGAGAGAGAGAGAGAGAGAGAGAGATACTATCAACTGTACTTTATCACCCCGCTGTTATATTTTCCTCCACTCTTATAAACGACTTGGCCTGGTGAACATTTTCTCCTTCGTGCATAAGTCAGCCTGAAGTTACTGCAGAAGAATAATTGTTTATATACCTGGACTCTCTATATACATTGTTTATATACCTGCACCACCGTCTATGTACATTGTTTATATACCTGCACCACCGTCTATGAACATTTTCCCCTGTTCCATCTCCTAGCTGTGATATCTTTCCCTATTCGGTATACTGGCCACGGTATTTCAATATATTACTCCCTCTTCCATATGCCATCTAGGGAATTTCATCATCTTTTTTTTTCCCCTGTCTCGTATAAATCAGGGAAATACGAAGATATTTTCCTCCCTCCTCTGTATAAATATTTTCCATGGATCGTTAAATGTAAATATGGTAAGTATAGGAATAATGTAATGGAATGTAGGTGATGCTCTCTCTCTCTCTCTCTCTCTCTCTCTCTCTCTCTCTCTCTCTCTCTCTCTCTCTCTCTCTCTCTCTCTCTCTCTCTCTCTCTCTCTCTCTCTCTCTCTCTCTCTCTCTCTTATAATCATTTTTAAGGGCGTGGTAAATCGAATAGTGCGGTTGGTCTCATCCTCACCCCTCTTTACCTCTCACCCCTCTCCATCTCTCACCCCTCTCCTTCTCTCACCCCTCTCCACCTCTCACCACCTCTCCACCTCTCATCACCTCTCCACTTCTTCCACCTCTCACCTTTCACCTATAGTCACCCGTCCCCACCCATCATCATCCCTCTCCACCACCACTCACCCCAACCCCAACTCGCTCACCCTTCACCATTCACCCATCCTCACCCCTCACCACTCACCCACCCACACCACTCACCTACCCACACCTCCGCCTATCCTCGCCCCCCCCCTCTCAACCCACCCTCACCCCTCTCCACTCCCACTCCAGTCAACAAGTGTGGAAGTCTTTGTGGCGCCCTAGAGCGTGACTCATTAAGAAACATGTGGAATCAATAGAAGGGAGAAGGAGATGAGGAGGAGGAGGAGGAGAAAGAGAGAGAGGAGGAGGAGAAGAAGAAAGAGAGAGAGAGGAGGAGAAGGGGGAAGGATGATTAAGAGAGGGATGGAGAGAGGATGATCAGGAGAGAGAGAGAGAGAGAGAGAGAGAGAGAGAGAGAGAGAGAGAGAGAGAGAGAGAGAGAGAGAGAGAGACCAGGTATGGGCCCACCTGTCCGTTCACACCTTAACACAAACCACTGTTGCTACGCCAGATATACTATTGATGAAAGTCGGTAAATCTCATCAACTTCCTCTTCCTATACTCGTAATCTCTGTAGAAGGCGTAGTTTACCCACAGGAGGCGTAGTTACCCTGTGGGGGGCTTAGTTTATCTACAGGAGGCCTAGTTTATCTGTACAAGGCGTACTTTACCCATAGGAAACTTAACCACCCCCTCCCCCACACACACACAGTTCACATTAATTCAGTCTTGACATCTGGAGAGTTACCGTAAAGTGGACAGCAATGTATGGGAAGAAGCTCACGAGGGCATACAAAATATTCACTCATAAGAATATATATGAAGATTGGTTAGGTTAGGTTTGGTTAGATTAGGTTAGATTAGGTTAGATTGGGTTTGGCTAGGTTAGATTAGGTTAGGTTTGGTTAGGTTAGGTTAGACTCAATTTATCTTTGTAGAACGCACGCTACAGTAGCACCATAAATTATTACCGTCATAAGAATACGTAAACAAAGTCATCAGTTGAACACTATTATTACCCTGTTATGTGTAACGATATAAACTTAATTAAGACCTCTTACCTATGGCGGACACCTGACCTCTGAACCTGGGCTCCTGAGACGCGTTGTACACCTGTAGTTTGAACCCTGAGAGTCTTACCCACATTAAATCTTTCACACAACCGAACTATCTCGTGATATGCGTCTATTTCATTATATGTCGTGTATTTGCTTAAAACAGTGAAAAAGTCGAGATAAAACACAGAAAAAAACACCGGATGGACAGTTTTTATTGTTTGTATTTTGTTTTGCGTCAATGTGTGATATATTGGAATTGGTTTTATTTTACGTTTTTTTCTTAAATTTGTTCGAAAAAAATAATGATAAAAAAGACAATAAAGGAATAAACAGTTGGATTTACGTAGGTTAGGTTAGAATAAATTAATTCAGGGTAAATTAGTTTGGACTTAGGTTAGATTAGGTTAGAAGAAATTAAATCAGGTTGGGTTAGGTTAGTTTGAATGAATTAATAAGGGTTTATTTTCCTTCAAATATATTGTTCTTAAATATAATAAATTAGTCTATTCTCTCTTGTAATGAATAAACCAAAAGATAAAAACAACAACTCTGGGACTGTTGCTTTAGGTGACAGACAACACAAAATTTTTCATAACGAGAAAACATCAGAAGCTTGTTAGAGAAACTTGATAATTTAACCGAGAGAGAGAGAGAGAGAGGTGTAAGAAGATCAAGAGAGAGGTAGGGAAGAGAGAGGGAGATAGAGAATGTAAGAGAGAGAGAGAGAGAGAGAGGTCGAAACTCCCTGACAACTTGACGGACGACTTGACGGTAGCACAAGATTCGGCCGTCCACTCCATGCAGCCAGCAACCACTAGACACCCCGGGGCTCTCGTGGTACATACAGCCCTCAAAATAGCGGCCTGTGTTATCCCCTGTATATCAATATCGACAAGCCATTGGAGACCCGTGAGCGATGTGCTTACGAGCCAACATTTCCACATAAACGAGAGAGAGAGAGAGAGAGAGAGAGAGAGAGAGAGAGGGGATCAATTAGTGTGGCCGGGGGACCTTGTGTCTACAGTGTATATGGGAGTATGGAAAATATTAATTTGATTGGGCAGAGCTCGGCACACAACCAGAGGGCTGGCTGGTTGGTCGTTATACCACCAGCAGCAGGAGGAGGAGGAAAGGGAAGAAGAGGGGGAGGAAGGGAGAGAAGGGGGAGGAAGGGAGAGAAGGGGGAAGTTCAAAGGAGTGCTGGGAAGGCCTTTAATACCAGTGAGGGCGGCTGTGAAGGGCGGAGTCAATATCAAAGTGGCAGACGGGGGAGGAGGGGTGGCAGGCGGAGGAGGGGGTGGCAGACAGAGGGGGAAGGGGTGCAGTCGTGGACAAAGGTTGAGACTAAGACCTTTTGATTACCGAAGAATGGCAGGAGGATAGAATATGTCAAACTCTCCATCAATCAATCACTCAACTACGGTAGAGCTTGTATTGAGGGGTACTTCTATCTATCTTCAATCCATCAATTCGATTATATCAAAGTGTTGGGTTAAGTTGTGATCATAAATAAAGAGTAACTACAAATCACAACTTATCAAATTTTCACTTAAAATGATCACCTTTTCGACTTAACTGTTGTAATTGAGCAAATAGAGATAGAAAGTGGAATATTTCATTTTTCTATCAACTCCCTGACTTTTCACGTCAACCAGAAAATGTTTAGTGTAATTTACCAGGGGATGGATGGATGGCGAATTCTTTCTACTCTCAATCACTTACTCAATCAATCAATCAATCAATCAATCAACATTCCTCTATTCTATAAAGGTCGTACCTGAGGAATAATCGTGGGTGGAAAGAATTGATTAAATATCTAATAACCATCTATTCAAAAACCCAAACTTTGAACGTCGATAAAGTTGATTATGATGTCTTAGAGTTGAGGGTAGAGTAGAAGACTTCAACTTTGATTCCACACTATTCACACCCACATGTTGTTGTCGTTCCCAGAGAGTGAGTGAAGAGGTGTGGTGATGGAATTTCAATTTTTAACCATCTACCAAACCTTCTTTCCCCTCCTCCTCCTCCCTCCTCCCACGCGGTTGAGAATAGAATACTCTCAACTTCTATCCATTGAACACACACACACACACACACACACACACACACACACACACACACACACACACACCTCCCTTACACGCCCATAATTCAATTACCTTCACGCCCTCTAACTTGACCTCCCACCAGACACCTGATATCCCACACACCCGTTCACTTATGGCAGGAGCTCAGTAAGGCAAACGCGTTAGAGTACTCAAAACACTAGACGTGGCTGTTGGTCTGTATCGCCTTTCTTAGTAAACTGATCTAATCCTGAAATATTCACCTTAATTTTCCACCTTTATCTTATTGTTGACCTATTATAGCATTGTTTTACCACCTGTCAAATTGTAATAATAATCAAATCATTAACTCCTAAAACACACACACACACACATCCATGGACACAGCCAGAAGAGTAATACCTCCTAAAACATTGATATTTATATGAAATCAATGCAGCTAAATGAGGTTTAATGACTATAATTAACAAAACTAATCCTCTGTGTTCTTATATACTTAAGGAGACCAACCCTGTAATTATCCTCCATAACACAAATAGAAAAATAAAATCCTTGATATAAAAGACAAAAGACAATAAAGATCGAAATAATAACATAGATGTAATTAAACTTCCATTTAGGTGAACCCGAGTTATTGCCTAACCTTGTTTACGAGACGGGGAGACCACATATATTATTGACTTAACGAGGAGTGAAACTTTCCCTCATATTCACTTTGATTTAAGGTCCTCCTGGCTACTGAATATCTCGGCCCACCTTAATGTATAAGAGTATGACTGGTGTAAATGGTCGAATATGTTGTGTTAATGGTCGAATATGTTGTGTTAATGGTCGAATATGTTGTGTTAATGGTCGAATATGTTGTTTTAATGGTTTAATATGTTGTCTTAATGGTTATTAATATGTAGGGATTAAGAAAATTTATATTACTTAATATTGTTTTTAAAAAGGTTTGTTAAAAGAGATATATAGGTGTGTTCAGGTGTGTGTGTGTGTGTGTGTGTGTGTGTGTGTGTGTTCAGAAGAGAAACACGATATAAGAATAACATTAAAATACAAACCCAAAATAAGGTACACAAGAAGACACACTTAGATGTGTGAGGAAAACCAACAAATACACACACACACACACACACACACACACAACAACACACACACACACACAAACACACACACACACACACACACACACACACACACACACACACACACACACACACACACATCACGACACACACACAGCCGGTCAGGTGACATCTAATCTAAAGTATTCTGGAGATTCCTATAAGCTTGAGTTAAAGTTTCCTATATCCGAGTGACTTATCCGTGCCTATTACAGTATATAAAGGAACCATTGGTATAGAAAAAACCCGCTTATAATCTAAATGACACACACACACACATACATATAAATAGACTGTCTACCTATATACATTTTGTAGTTGTGTTTATATATGTACATTTATAAACACATCAGCACAGTGTTAACGAAGGGTAGGTTAGGACAAAGGGGTATAGGGGGAGACTGAATTATTTAACAGGCTATAACAATTAGGCTTGCTGGTAAACCCTCCCCTTTTCCCCCCTTCCCCTCCCCCCTGCCCCCCTCCTCCTCTCCCCTTTTTCACCCCGCCCCCTATGAGCCAACGTGGACTATGCATGCAACCACAATCTACCAGTACCTGAGACTACCACAAGTAACCTGCACGACAATCAACCGTAGTCGACTAGTTCTTCACGCTACCATAGTCAACCAATACACACAAACACACACACACACACACACACACACATTAAAATCAACCATTATTAACCAGCATTACATACAACCACGATCATCAAAAATAATATACCACAATCAACCAGACGTAAACTCAACCACAGTGAACACCAGTCATCATCTCAATCAACCACCACAACCGAAATTAACCACAGTCAACTAATAGCACATAACCATATTTAACAACAATCTACCAGCACCACACAACCACAATTAACCACCACATTCTGCCAATATCATACACAACCTTAATAAACCACCACAATCAACCAGTGCCACAACCACAATTATCCACTAGTACCACACAACCACAATTAACCACTATAATCCACCAGTATAAAACAACCACAATCCACCAATACCACACACATAACCACATTTAACCACAATTCACCACTACCACACACAACCACAATCCACCAGTAGCACAATCAACCACAATTCACCACTACCACAAACACACAACCACATTTAACCACAATCCACCAGTATAACACAACCACAATCCACCACTACCACACACACAACCAGAGGTAAACTCAACCAACGTCCTGTCATGAGTGGAAGAATTCGCTGAACACGAGATCAAATGATACGAAAACCTTTGATGTACGCCGGAAAAAAAAGCGTAATAATGCGTCAAGCGCTAAAAGTTTTCAAGTGTTCACGAACTCTGCGAGGTGAGAGAGAAGAAATGCGTAGTAATGCGTCAGGGGGGATGGGGGGAGGGATGTAGTCATGCGTCGTAATGCGTATATAGGGTGTACGGGGTTCTAGAGCTTTGTGTAATAATGCTTGGGATGTGTGAGTTGTAGTCATGCGTAATGATGGGTCAGGTGTGGGTTTCAGTCATGCGTACTAATGCGTGGGATATGCGAGTTGTTGTCATGCGTAATAATAGGGGCTCTGTAACACTATAAATGCGTAATAATATACATATAACACTATCATAAAATTAATGCGTAAAAATCAGTAGGACGGGACTCTGACAAGAAACATGCGTAAGAATGCGTAGGTCTATGAACTCTTAAACGCAAATACGCAATTAGAAAGCTCGTAATAATGCGTAAAACACGGACTCACAGGAACAAAAAGTATTTAATGTACTAAATAAATACGTGTCAGAGTTGGTATTAGTTTACGCATATGTTATTGTGCGTATGTAAGGTGGTGGCAGTATACATAGGTTTATCTCGCTACAACACACACACACACACACACACACACACACACAGAATACGAATGCCCTCAATATATCAACATAAAAAGGGACATTGCACACACATTGGACGCATTTATATCCAGAAACGACACACACACACACACACACACACACACACACACACACACACACACACACACTGCGTACTCATCAATCCAACTCAGACGTCAGCCCCACCCCTAACATGTGAAACTGACAGACTGACACACACACGTTCTCTCGAGCTTACAGACCAACAAGGAGGTGAGTTGTAGCAGATCATTTCTCTCTCTCTCTCATTAGTTATATGTGAAGGTCAGCCAGGTAAAGGTGAGTTGGACAGGTAAATCTTGATCTTTCATCTGATTAGTTATTTAAGACCCGAGAGTAAACTAACCTAACCTAACCTAAAACGTAACCAAACCTAACCTAATCCAATCTAATCTAACCTAACCTAACCTAACCAAACCTAACTTAATGTACTCTAATCTAGTCAAACCTAACCTAATCCAATCTAACCTAACCTATCCTAACCTAAATTAACCTTAATGAACCTCTTTCCTATAGATAGCGTTCGAGTGTGTTTAATTATTAGGTGAAATAAGCTGGGGTTTCTACAGGTTAGGTCAGGTCAGTGAAGGTTAGGTCAGGTTAGGTT
Source organism: Homarus americanus (assembly GCF_018991925.1). Lineage (NCBI taxonomy): Eukaryota > Metazoa > Arthropoda > Malacostraca > Decapoda > Nephropidae > Homarus > Homarus americanus. The sequence goes on along the minus strand of NW_024716097.1, from coordinate 878,472 downwards.
AGGTCAGGTTAATATTTTTGTTCCATTGGTTCTTATTACGTCAGATATTAATTCTTGTTACAATATGTTCTTTTAGTTATATTAGATCATATAATTAATCAGGAAATATAGATTATGTATAACTAACTTACTATAATCTAAATAATTAATGTTAGTTATGTTCGTTCTCCTCCAAATTGCTGCACTAAAAATCGAGAAATAAACTCATAGCTAACATGTCAAAAATCTAAATACGTCATCAACTCACACACGTCTACCACTCCAAAAAATAAAGACAGTATAAAGACAATAAATAGACAGTAATTAGACTAAATAAACATGTTACCTTTTGTCTCTGTACAGGTGTGGAACGGAAGGTTTGCACAGGTATGCTCATAAAAGTCTATTTACGCTAGCCTTTATATTCCGACTACTAATATAAAAACACTTTTGACTACTACTCATATATGAAAAAAAAAACATAAACAAACACATAACTGTTCTCTCTGTACAGGTGTGGGAGGGAAGGTTTACACAGGTACGCTTATAAACTCTGTATATACGCTGGGGGCTTTTTTTTTATCACCTTGTTTCAGTCCGTATCAAACTCATGGTGCACGATTCAGGTATAAACACGCGAGTCTGCCTCCGTTGATACAGTAAATACCTCACGGTAAATCCATAAAGACTATGACCTCTTCTCTGCCAGGTAAGACGCAATACTGTAGGGTCGTCGAAACATTGTGGTCGTCGGAATGGTTTAGGGTCATCGGAATACTGTAGGGTCTTTCGGAACACTGTAGGATTCGTCAGAAATACTCCAGGGTTATCAGAAGCACTCCAGGTGTCGTCAGAAACACTCTAGGGTCGCCAGAAACACTCCAGGGTCGTCAGAAACACTCCAGGTCGTCTTTTGTTTTTTTATCCTCGTCGTAAAAGCATATCCTCACGAGTAAATGCCTCCTGTCAGTCGCGTGGGAGCTAAATCAAACTAGAATGACGAAAAAGGGGGGCGTTCTGCTCTATAATTACAGCAATTTTCGCCCTGTAATTTTCCCCCTGGCATGGCTGGTAGGGGTAAGGGGGGGGGTTGTTGATAGGGGAGGGATGGGGGGACTAGGTAGGGGTGAGGGAGGTGGGTCTAGGTAGGGGTTAGGGGAAGGGGGATGGGGGTCTAGGTTGGGGTGAGGGAAGGGGTGGAGGTGTAGGGGAGTGAGGGAGGGGGAGAGAACGTGGGTGTGTAAATAAGGGTGAGGGAGGTGGGGGTGTAGGTAAGGGTAAGGGTGAGGGAGGGAGGGTAGGGGGTGACACAACACTCGTACTTATTACACGGAGGCGTAAGAGTAGTTATTGCCGACCTCACACCTCACCCACTTGACATTCCGACATGGAACGCATCATCACTTTCCATCTTCTTGAGGGACAACTAATCGATGAACTTACAGCCATGTTTTCCTCCTCTTTCTGTATTGTTGAAGGTGTGTGTGTGTGTGTGTGTGTGTGTGTGTGTGTGTGTGTGTGTGTGTGTGTGTGTGTGTGTGTGTGTGTGTGTGTGTGTGTGTTTTCCTTCCTGCTTGTCATCTTTTGCTACTCCTTCCTTCCTTCCTTCCTCCAAGCAATATTCAAACATCTACTGACTACTTACTCTCTCTCTCTCTCTCCCCGTGCATGACAGCCCACAACTTGGGAACACCGTACATGACTGCTACTATAACCCGAGACTCGTGCATGACCGCTATAACTTGAGGCCTGTGCATGTCTCTTAACTCACGCCCTTCTTGATATGGATCTTGAATGGTCCTTAATTAGGTTTTCGGGAGCGGTAAAGCACTTTATTTACAGCCTTCAACCTCCGGGGTAATGGGTCGTTATACACTTGGTTGGATTACGGTGTTGTGATCACCTGTGTGTGTGTGTGTGTGTGTGTGTGTGTGTGTGTGTGTGTGTGTGTGTGTGTGTGTGTGTAAAAGTACTCACACAGTCACAAGCTCACACAAGTTGAAATATGATTTGGTTGAGTACGTTGACTTAGTCCTTTCAGTTATTATGACTTAACCCCTTGAGTACGGTACTGAACCCTTTGAGTGCGATGAATTAACCCTTGAGTACAATGTCATCGTAATCAAGTAAGTTGGGCATATAGTCAAAGGGTTACTACATTGTACTTACTCATAGTACTCGCGAGGTTGCAATCGTATTCAGGAGGGATCAAGATACCTCCGTAAGCTAATTAATTGTACTCAGGAGGTTGTTATCTTACTCACGCTGTTACCTTACTCACTGGGTAATTGGTTGCACTCAGAAAGTTACTGTCGTACTCAAGCTGTTAGCTTACTCACTGGGCTAATCAGCTGTACTCAAGGGGTTAAAACATCTTAGTGGTGTAATCATTTGTACTCAGATGGCTGCCATCGTACTCAAGGGGTCAAAACATCTTAGTGGGATAATCAATTTGTACTCAAGAGACAGCTATCGTACTCAAGGGGTCAAAACATCTTAGTGGGATAATCAATTTGTACTCAAGAGACAGCTATCGTACTCAAGGGACCAAAGGAACATATGCCTGAGAGTACATCACCTATAAATAAATCCCTTTACCCATTTATCACCTGTGGGATAATCTCGTGGGAGTAATTTTCTGTAATTTGCTGTAATTTGTATCATGTAACGTGAACTTCAGCTGTAATTGCTGTGTTTTGCTGTACTATTTATTTCTCTCGTAAAGTTGTCTTGAAAAAAGGGGGTTTACTCGTATCTTAAAGTGATCTTGGTTATTTATGTTTATTATTGTTTTTTGGGGCGTTTTGAAGTGATCTTGCCACCCCCTCCACCCCCCCAACACACACACACATACGTAAAAAAAAAATTCACCCCCTCCCCTCCCCTCTCTCCCTACACCTCTCATCCCCCCCACCCATCCCTCTCCCTCCACACATGTTAAATCTTACGAATCATTAACTGAGAATCGAAGTCTTGGAAGCCTTCTATTACTACAACGCTCCATCTGTTCCGGGAGGCGACGCTGTGGTGGCACACACGATAAAGATTCCAACACGACAATCAAGTTGAATAATGGATCCGTTCATCATACTCTGGTGAGGGAAAAGTCACTCTCTCTCCTCACTCAGTCATTAACCCAGCCACACACTCCTTTTCTCCCCACTGCACCCTACTTCTCTCAATCACTTACCCATTCTTCTCCCTCACTTCCTCCTCCCTGTCTCCCTATTTCTCCCTACCCTCCCTTCCCTCCCCCTACCCTCCCTCCCTCCCTTCCATCCATAGGAAAAACTAAACGTTGTAGTAAAGTCCCTGAACTGATGTTTTGGTGGTGTGTGTGGGAGGTGAGGCAGGAGCAACGTCCAATTGAGCGTACAGTGGGAAGAACGAGGAAGAGGAGGAGGAAGGGAGAGGAGGCGGAAGAGGAGTAGGAACAGGAGGGAGGAAGAAGAGGAGGGGGAAAGAAGAGGAGGAGTGCATGGTTGCTAGAATTGCCTGAGTCCCTCTTTCAACTCCCTCCCTTTTCTTCCTTTCTTTCTATATTCCTTCAATACTTCCTTCATTCCTTTCCCCTCCTTCCCTCCTTTCCCCACCCTCTCCTCTCCCTGTACTAACTGAGTTTAAAAGTAAAAGTCGGTAAAGTCTGACCTCAACCCACGCCACTGAATACTTTTTTTCTCTCGTTCGACCCATTGTGTTTCATTGACTTTTGTTAGTTAATACTTTTATAACCCTGATGTCCGGTATGAGACGCGGGTTATCACTGGTATGTATGTATGTATGTATGTATGTATGTATGTATGTATGTATGTATGTATGTATGTATGTATGTATGTATGTATGTATGTATGTATGTATGTAGGAGTCAAATCTTGGTAAAACCTGTTCTATTTTCAGGTCTAGAAAGGTATATAAGTCTGTAATCTTGTGTGTGTGTGTGTGTGTGTGTACAGTATTTTCTCAACATTCATAAACAAATACTGTAAGACACTCAAACATACAGCATTTCTAATCTTAAGTTAAACAATTTCCTGCAGTGTGTGTGTGTGTGTGTGTGTGTGCGTGTGTGTGTGTGTGTCAATCACTACTTCCCATTTGTTCTTTTAAGTGAGCCAAGGGAGAGGTGGAACTCAGGGGAGGAGGAGGTGTAAAGGAATTAAGGAGGAAGATAAAGACAAGAGAAGAGAAGGAGGATTAAGATAAAGTGGGAAGGTAATAGAGGAGTAAATGGGTGGGTAAAGAGAAGAAGAAGAAGAAGGAGAAGAAGAAGAATAAGAGGAGGAGGAGGGCTGGGAAGAGAAAGGCAGCCTCTAAACAGTACAAGTATTGTTGGTTTAAACACTCAAGGAATTTAACTTTTCAGGGGACGGGGAAAGCCTTTACTTTCTCTGGTGAAAGCTTTGACAATAAAAATTTTCACTCCTCCCCCCCCCCCCTCCGTCACAGGCAGAGTTAGAAGCAAGTTTTAATTCATTTAGCCATGTTTTTTATTGTTTTTTTGTCCCTAAGGGGTAAAAGGAGTAGGGAGGGGGCGGAGTATGTTGGATGGAGGAGGGGTGGGGGGGGAGGAGGTGGGTGACATGTTGTAGATGGAGGAGGGGGTGGGGAGGTGGGTGGGGTGGGACATGTTGTGGATGGAGGAGGGGTGGGGGTGGGGGAGGGGGGCACACATGTTGTGATGGAGGAGGGGTGGGGTGGAGGGGGTTGACATGTTGTGATGGAGAGGGGGTGTGGGGTGGGGGAGGGTGTGGGTGATATTGATATATAGTTTGTCACACTTTGGCCTATTTAGTCACCCAATTCACCTCACACACCTACACTCAGTCATTCACTTACTTCATCCATAGCTTGTCATCCATCTAACTGAATTTCGTCCGTCATCCATGCATAACTAGTCACTCATCCACCCAAAGCCCGTCATCCACTCATCCACCTATCATTTCACTTGCTCATCCACACCCTTTCCCCACATCCAATCCAACCTAGCTCCTAAACCTCACCCACACCCCACAATAAACCCACAACCCCCCCACCCACACCCCCACCACAACCCCCCACCCATCCCTCACCACCCGCAACTCACTCATAACCCCACCCCACTACCATTCACTCAGACCCTGTAGTCCATATCCAACCCACACCCACATCCCCCCACCCACATCCCCTCAACCCATCCCCCCCTACCCATCCCTCCCTACCCAACCTATCCCTCCCATACGCTCCATTAATCCCCATCCATCACAGACTATCCATTATTTTTCCCTACAACCATTTTCCTCTGCCTCTTATTTCCCCTCCAACCCTATACGTGTACAGTAGATATTCGTTTTCCTCTGCCTCTTATTTCCCCTCCAACCCTATACGTGTACAGTAGATATTCGTAGGGTCGTACATCACCTGCCTCCTGCCTCGGTGTGTGTGTGTGTGTGTGTGTGTCGTTTAGGTAATATTAATAATGGTAATAAAATTATTAGTAGTAATAATGATGATCGTACTACTACTACTACTACTACTACTACTACTACTACTACTACTACTACTACTACTACTCCTCTCCTGTCTCCCTAGTCCTCTCTTCCTCTTTATCTATCTTCACTATCTCCTAATACGTGACTCACCTCTTATCAATCACACATTATCACTCTCAGGTGACCTACAGGCTTGGCTTATCCATCTTATGTCAAGGGCAGGATTAAGGCAGGCGAGGTGTTCTCAGGTGGCGCTTTAGTAATGTTAATTAAGCACTTTACTGATTATTATTATTATTATTATTATTATTATTATTATTATTATTATTATTATTATTATTATTAAAGGTTCATAAGTAACTGACATTTAAATCCAAACTTTATCAACAAACTTTAATTTAACATCACACACACACAAGTGAGCTTTAAAATTCCCAAACTTTTTCCCACCAAAATTTGCACCGTAAGATCACAGCACACAGTCTCTCTCTCTCTCTCTCTCTCTCTCTCTCTCTCTCTCTCTCTCTCTTATCAACACTATTATATTGAGAACAAGACAGGTAGACTATCTCTCACCTGTGTCTCCCCTACTTCCCCTACCTAGGTGTCTCTTTTATCTCACCTGAATTACCTAGATGGCGAGAGAGAGGCAACTGGAGTGGGGTAGGTGGGTGTGAAAGGTGGGTGGAAAGGTGGGTAAATGAGTGTTGAGGTGGGTGAGTAGATGGGTTGATGTGGATGTATGGTAGGTGGGTGGTTTGATAGATGGATGGAAATGGATGGATAAAGGTACGATGTTAACCTAACCTAACCTAACCTAACCTAACCCAACCCAGCCTAACGTAACATAACCCAGCCTGTCCTGACTTGACCTAACCTAACCTAATCCAACCTAATCTAACCAAACCTAACCTAACGACCTAACCAAACCAAACTTAACCCAACCCAGCCTTTACCTGACCTGACCTGACCTTCGTAAACTAAGACAACAGGAAACTCATTCTTCTTGGTGTGTAATGGAGGAGATGTTTGTTTTTGTTGGCTAAACTAACGTGGAGTTGAGCTAATGACTCTCTCTCTCTCTCTCTCTCTCTCTCTCTCTCTCTCTCCATGTGATACAGTCTCTGGGCGTTAGTGGAGAATTTTATACGCCACTCATCAAAACTCATCGCCAGTGTAAGCAGAAGGCTGGCGAACGTTTATATAGTGTGATTTCTATTAGCAATGTCACTGCAGGGATGCGCCAGACGCTCGTGAAGTCCCGTGGTGGCGGTAATATTTTTTTTTATATGAGTTTTTGATCCAACTTGCTTCAATAGGTCACCCCTCATTCCCCTCTCCATCACCCCTCTCTTCCACCTATCACCCCTCACTTCTCCTCTCCCATCACCTCTCCCTTCTCACTCCCCCCCTCCCCATCACCCCCTTCTCTCATTACACCCAGGCAGGGGAGGAGAGATACCCCATTTCACCTTAACCACTCTGGGGGGTAGGGGTGGGGTGGGGGTGGGGGTGGTGGGGGTGGTGGGGGGTGGGGTGACTCGTCGAGGGGATTTTAGGGGATTGAGGATTAGATAAGAAGAAGTGAGAGACGGAGAGATGATACTTAAAGATGAAACGAGAAGGAAGAGGATAACTGCAGAGAAAGAGGAATAAGAGAGGGAGAACAAGACAAAGAAGAGAAAGAGGGGGATAGGGGTTAGAAAGAGGAGAATAACACAGAGAAAAGGTGAGAAGGAGATTTGTAGAATGGGAAGGAGGAACAAGGTAGAGAAGGCCAAGGAGAGGAGGAGAAGAAGAGCCTGGAGGGAAGAAGAGAAAGAGGGAAGATGTGTGTTAAGAGAACGATAATTGAGGAGGAAGAGAAGAGAGAAGTGTAGAGGAGGGATAGAAAATGAAAACAATAATTAAGAAAGGATATAATAAACGGGATTAACAGAATAATAGACAGAAAAAAATAACAAATAAAGAAAAGGAAAAAATGCCAATAAATAAAAGAGAAGAACAGCAGTTGAAGAAAGAAGGAGGAGGAGAAGGGGGAGGAAGGAAAACTGAGGAAGATGGGAACACAGAAAGTTGAGGAAATGGTGTGTAAGAGAGGGAAATAAAGGAGGGAAGAGGGAAGAAGGAATAATATTTGATGAAGGATAAAAATAAACAAGGGTGTGGGAGAACAGGAAGGAAAGGAGGAAGGAAAAGATAATGATAATGATAAGTAAAGCACAGCAGGTGATAAAAGTGGTTAGTGAGGAAGGGATAGAGGAGAGGAAGACGAGGATGGCAGTGGGTGAAGAGGAGAGGGTGATAAAGAAGGGGAATGACAGTCAATGGGTTAAAAATAGGGTGAAGGTAGAGGAGTGATGATTGGAAGATGGTTTTACAGGGTGAGGGGAGGTGGCAAACTGGTGGTAAAGAAGAAGAAGAAGAAGAATAAGAAGAAGAACAACAACAACAGCTGCAACACAACAGCAGCAACAAAAACAAGAGAGAATAAAAATATAAATGAAGAAATACAAAGAAATAATATAAATGAAAATGATGAAAATGAGGAAAAAATAAGAAAATAAATGAAACAAAAAAATATTGAAAAAAAAATTATCTAAAAATTACCTTTATTTCTCTAGCTTAAAGGTAGCATTCAACTCATTAGTCAATTTAGATAATACTCACAATTCCATCTCAATCTGTCCAGCAATTCGTCAACTGACCTGAGGAGAAGAAAATACATCATTAGTGAAGAAAGTTACGGGAAGAAAACTTTATTTATTTTTTTGAAGACGAAGATTTTTGATAATTTTTTGTCATTTGAAGAAAAAAAGCGAATGTGGGTTGATAGAGAGATGGTAAGGAGTAGGGTAGATAATAATAATAATTGAAGAAGAATAAGAAGAAGAAGAAGAAGAAATGTGATGTTGTGAGGAGAAACAGAAGGAAAAGCTGTAGACCGGGAGGTAGTGAAGTAAAGGAGAAGATAGAAGGAAGGGGTGAAGGATGGGAGGAGGAGAGATAGGGGAAGGAGGGAGGGAGGGAAGTGAGAAGGATGGGAAAGAGATAGAGAAGGAGAGAGGGAAGGAAGGGGGGAGGATGGAAGGTTGAGGAATGAGATAGGGAGAATAGGGGAAGGAAAGAAAGAGGGAGGAAAGCAAGAATGGATGGTGTAAAAGGAGGGAGGGAGGGAAGGCTGAAGAGAGGGAGTAACGAAGGGAGGGAGGGGAAAGGAATGCCGTGATGAATTGGGATGAAAGAGTAAGAGGGAGAGGGAGAGGGGGGAGATGGAAGGGGTAGAACGAGAGAGAGAGAGAGAGAGAGAGAGAGATCTAAGAAATGGTAAACCTCAACTGAAAACGGAGAGACCTTGTGGGGGAGACTTGACTGGATTACAGTGACCTCAAAATAGTGTCATTAGATAATCGTTGTAAATCGTGTGGCGCAAAAATTCCTTCTTTTAAGTCGCTGAGTAAAAAAAAACACATGAGAATTTTTTTTGGGGTGACGTTGGTAAAATCCTGAGACGTTTTGTGAGGTGTCAAGTGTTTTTTGTTGTTTGGTTGATATTTCGTTGTTTTTGGTTGATTTTTCGTTATGTTTTGTTGAGTTTTCGTTGTTGGGTTGATTTTTTCTTGTTTTGGGTTGATTTTTCGTTGATTGGTTGGTTTTTCGTTGTTTTTGGTTGATTTTTCGTTGTGTTTGATTTATTTTATTGATTTTTCTGTGTTTTGGATTGGTTTTTCTTTTTGTTTGGTCGATTTTTCGGTGTTTTTGGCAGATTTTTCGTTGTTAGGTTGTCTTTGGTTGATTTTTCGTTGTGCTTGGTTCATTTTCTGTTCTGTGCGGTTGATTTTTAGTTATTTGGTTGATTTCTCGTTGTTTGGTCGATTTTCTGTTGTACTTGGTTGATTTCTCGTATTTGGTAGATTTTTCGCTGCGTTTTGCTTATTTTTTCCTTCTGTTTGGTTCAATTTCTACTGTGTGGTTAAATTTCCACTGCATTTCAACCAATTTCCTTTGCCTTTGGTTGAATTTCTTTCTACTCCGTTGGGTTGAGCAAGAAAGGCGGCTGTTGGGTTGATTATACGTAAACCAACATAAAAAAAAACAATTAAAATAGACCTATGGACAGTTTATATAGGCCTATTGTAATTCACGTAAACCCCTATTTCTTTATACACGAATTGGATGAAAAAAAATTACCACAGATTTTTTCACGAAAAAATCACAAGAAAATAAAATGATAAAAAGTTGAATAGACAGGATGGATGATAATAGAGGAATGAGAAACGGATGATAATAAAAGAAAATGAGAATAAAGAATGGAAATATGATAGTAGGAATGATGTAGAGAGTAGAAAGGAGGAGATAATTATGATTTTTTTCCATATGGTTTGACATACATACATACATACATACATACATATAAACAATAAAACTTACACACACACACACACATTATGCAGGACATGGAAGAATAATGATAATGGGATGAGACGGACGTGGAAGGGAATTATAGATAATTAAGAATGACAGGTAATGAGACAGGTGGAGAATAGTGAGAGAGAATTATCAGTGTCTAGGAGAGAGAGAGAGAGAGAGAGAGATTATGTAATGGATTAATGATGAGAATTGTCTTTCTCTCATTTTCTCTTTCTTTCTTTATTTCTGTACCTTTTTTATCACTTTCTTTTTTTCCGTTTTTCAATCTCTATTTCTTTTCTCCTCTCTCTATTAATTTACCGGTTCTTTCACCATTATTTTCTTTCTCTGTTATACTTTATTCTCTTTATCCATGTTTTTCCCTCTTTCCCTATCTTCCGTTTTATTTTCATTCTCTCTGTTTCTTTCATTCTTTTCTAAGTTCATCTTCTTTATCTCACTATGTATCACCTCTCTCTCTCATTCTATCTAAATTACAACTTACATAATTCATTCTTATTTAACTCACAACTGTAATTTGTAGCCACAACTTAGGTAATAATAGTTGGCCTGAGTCTGTCCCTGTCATTAGGTATCTGAATAAATTACAGGAACTGGGGGGTAATACGCCATGCATAACAGAGCCCGTGTAATGCAGCCTTCATGACACGCGCTGAATAACATGTAAAATTTTATCTTTGTGTCTCTGCCGTAGTAACAATGAGGTTATTATTATTATTATTATTATTATTATTATTATTATTATTATTATTATTATTATTTTTATAATTATTATTATTATTATTATTATTATTATTATTATTATTATTATTATTATTTTTCTTATTATTCTATTTTCTTTATTATTGTTGTTATTATTTACAACATTATCACATCTTTTCACACCTCAAATTAACATGCTTTCAAATCTTCAGTTGTAATTAATATGTGAGGCAAGTTTTCCTTTAAGTGTTCTGTGTTTTTAAATCTTGGGTTCAGAGTTTATATTTCTAATCTCCGAGGTTTATGAAAGTTAATAATTCTTAATTCTTAATCACTAAATATTATCAGCTGCGTCTTTGAGCTCTCAACTAGGTCCCTGATTGGTGGATGCGATGTCCTGGGAGAATTAACCAACCAATTACGTTTCTTGTTGTCGAATCTCTCGTTCATTGTCCGAAATATGTGAAGTCAATAAGGAGAGGTAATGGGTGAGGGGTTATGAGAGGTCAACCGAGGTAATGAGTGAGAGGTCAACATGGGTCAACAGATGTAATGGACGAGAGGTCATGAGAGGTAATGGACGAGAGGACATGAAAGGTCAACAAACGTAAGGAACGACAGGTCATGAGGGGTCAACAGATGTAATGGACGAGAGGTCATGAGAGGTAATGGACGAGAGGTTATGAGAGGTCAACAAACGTATAAATTTAGTGGGGGTAGCGAGAGGTTCTTACCGGAGGAGTCACGCTGTCTCTCTCCAGATCTCAATGGGAGTAAATAAATCTTGGGATCACCAGAGTTGTGGAGGAGAAGGCGAGGAGGAGGGAAGGAGAGAGGAGGAGGGAAGGAGAGAGGAGGAGGGAAGGAGAGAGGAGGAGGGAAGGAGAGAGGAGGAGGGAAGGAGAAGAGAAGGGAAGGAGAGAGGAGCAAGAATGTCGGGGGGGAAGAAGAAGAAGAAGACGATTACAAAAATGAAAAACCAAGAAAAATTGACGATGCATAAGAACAAAAACAAAAGGAGAGATAAATGGAGTAGAAGGATATGGAAGAAGAAGATGACAAGTGAGAGATGGAGAGAGATAAAAACAAAACAAGAGAGGTAAGACGATGATGGGGACAAATGTGAAGTGTTGAAAGACATTGACTTTAACTGAGTGAAACAACAACTCGTTCTAAGGCAGCGAGAAGACGAGACAAGGCAAGACAAGACGAGACAAGACGAGACGAGACATGACGAGACGAGACGAGACGAGACGAGACGAGACGAGACGAGACGAGACAAGACGAGACGAGACGAGACGAGACAAGACGAGACGAGACGAGACGAGACGAGACAAGACAAGACGAGACGAGACGAGACGAGACATGACAAGATGAGATGAGACGAGACGAGACATGACAAGACGAGACGAGATACTGTACTGCTGCTGCTGCTCTGAGACAACAATGGTAATTCTCCTCTGAAAACAAAGAAGAAAATGATGAACCTTGTAATAGAAAGGAGGAAAAAAATGATACAACTCCTGAGAAAACAAAATAAAATTAAAATTATCCTGAGAAAACAAAAGGAAAATGACAATCAACTAAGAAACAAAAGTAAAACAATCCCCTGAGAAAACAAAAGAAGAAAGTAATGATCGTAATAAAGAAGGAGAAGATAATCCTCCTGGGAAAAGATGAAGGTTAAAATAATTCTGAGAAAACAGGGAATCAAAAGGTGGTGCTCCTGAGAAAACAAGAATAGAAAAGCTAATACTCTGAGAAAACCGAGAGGGAAAAGTGTGGGTGGTCGAGGAAACAGGTGGTGATGGTGGTGGTGTGTCTGTGTAAAGAAGAAGGAAAAACGAAGGAAAAAGATGAAATAGATGACGACTTGGCTGGGAAAATGAGTGGGGGAAAGATGTCACTGGTGCTGGGAAAATGAGTTGGGGAAAGATGTCACTGGTGCTGGGAAAATGAGTGGGGGAAAGATGTCACTGGTGCTGGGAAAATGAGTTTGGGAAAAGATGTCACTGTTGATGGGAAAATGAGTTTGGGAAAAGATGTCACTGTTGCTGGGAAAACATTGAAGGAAAAGGCGATCATGTATCTAGGAAAACAAAGAGGAAAACGAAGGGATCTCTCTCTCTCTCTCTCTCCTGAATTAAGGCAAGTCAAGACAACCAGCCCGAACCATAAACTATAGAGAATTATGCCTGGCTAACCTACCCAGAACAATAAATATAAGCGTGAACAAGAGAGAGAGAGAGAGAGAGAGAGAGAGAGAGAGAGAGAGAGAGAGAGAGAGAGAGAGAGAGAGAGTGGATGAAAAAAAAAATGGTTGTCTACGTGGGAATTTATACCTCCACGGGGAAACAACGAAAGGTCGATCATTAATCAAGACTCGAGGAGAAAAGGCCGAAAGAATATGACAAGGACTAATTAGAGGCTTTAAGGTGTTCCACTTATCCTGGGTAATTGAGGTGCCTCTTACCAGCACACACACACACACACACACACACACACACACACACACACACACACACAATAATAATAACACACGTTACTATAGTATACTCTTTAATGTAATATCTTAGTTTACGGCAGAGTTGTTAGATCGTTTTTTAGGGTCCTCTCTCTCTCTATTGTTTCATACTTTTACGATTCACAATAACTGGGTTTATTTGACTCCTTGAATAAAAGTTATTTACCTTGTCCAGGGGTAAATATTCTTCTTTTTATGGTCAGTTTACGTCGCTGTGTTTCCTAGATACGTGTAGTAAGAATTCCTGTACTTTTTATTTATTTTTTTAAAGATAGATTTATTTCGTGGATACATAGGACAGGTAAGATTAATTACAGTTTTTTTTCTATCGTGTCAGCTGTAGTTTACCGCCTTGGGTGAGAACGTCCTGTGAGAAAAGTAAAATAGAAAGTAATTTTTTTAAGGGTGAAAATCAATTCTAGAACGAGGACTTGTTTGAAGGATTGAAGTTTAGTCACAGAACTTTCTATAGACGAGGAACTTTCTTAGATGAAAGTAAAATATAGATAGAGAACGTTCTATGGGTAGAGAAAGTACATTAAGAACAGGTGACTTTCCTATTATGAAGGAGAGAAGACTTCCCCCACCCCCTCCCCGTTGTCTCTACCTGGGATGCATCTATAATCCGCCGCACTGCAGTATTAATTAATATTTATACGGTGTTTCATTAGGTGTATTGCGATCGGCTATAACTGAGAACCCTTCCTTGTATTGACCTCTTCACATACCACCACAGCTAAAATCCTACTCCTGATGGACTCTCGTGTGGTTTATAGATTCAACGAAAACACTACTACAGCTGTTTTTAATGGATACGAAAAAAGAGTCTGATTCCCTATGCGTGGTTTGGGACCTGTTCAAATGGTCTTTATATACGTGTTATATTGATTATAGTGGATGGAGTCTTGGTTATGAGCTCTGAGAATAGAGTTGGATTGCATATGCGTGTTTTGGGAGCTGTTCCAATAATGTCCCTGGGTTCATTGACCTTATTGAAGCTCTCTGAGACAAGTGGACTCAAGCTCTCAGAAGAAAAATAAAAAGAGTTTGATCCTAAGTTCACGTTTTAAATTCTGATCAAGTAGTGGTCATGGATTCAGCTATAAATATGAAAATACCCCGTTCAAATTCTCTCCAAATGGTTGTCATAAATTGAACGATAAATTCTGAATTCTTGTTTAAAATTCTGCTCAGTTTGTACTCCTAGATTCAACGGAATTATTGGAGATCTGTTATTTTATGTGTGTGTGTGTGTGTGTGTGTGTGTGTGTGTGTGTGTGTGTGTGTGTGTGTTACAGTATTACGATATTCAAAGTTAAAATTGTGTTACTGATACGAGCTCTAGAAATGAAAGAGAGAGAGAGAGAGAGAGAGAGAGAGAGAGAGAGAGAGAGAGAGGCGTGTATCATTACCTTAAGACGGCAACAAGAGAAAAACCCCTCAAATTGCTCTCTCTTTAATGAGCGCCTGGGACGACTGAGGTGCACTTTTAAATACACTCTTCATTATGTATCGTCTTACTGTGGGTTTAACCTGAGTCGCTGAAGTGAGTGTCTGTATTTCAGGAACAAAAATTAAACCACACATGGATCTTGAAACTAAAACTCAATGGTGTTTGCGAATATTGGTTCAAAGAGATGATATTAAGGTTTAATAGGGGTGTCTTGTCGATAAATTGGCTTTAAATGGGTTATTATGGTGTTTAAACGTCAAAACCCGATGTTCAGTTGTTTCTACTTGTACAGGTTATTATTTAGAGTAATAAACGTCAAAATCCAATTCTCATTTGTTTCTACTTTTGCATCTTATTACTGTATTTATAGTAATAAACGTCAAAATCCAATTCTCATTTGTTTCTACTTTTGCATCTTATTACTGTATTTATAGTAATAAACGTCAAAACCCGATGTTCATTTGTTTCTAGTTTTACATATTATTATTTAGACGAGTAATAAACGTCAAAACCCGATGCTCAGTTGTTTCAAACGTTCTAAAACAGATAGTTTCCAGATACTTGTTTAAAATTCGACTCGAAAAAGATTATTGCGCTTATAGATTCAAGAATGGCAAGTGGTGCTATTTATATGCACGTTTCACTACTGTGCTCGCCTTTAGTGCTCTACATCATGGCAGGTGACACCAGGGGAAAGGATTTATTCCAAGTAGCAATCTAATACAGTCCTTTAAATAATACTTATTTCTTATACCTCTGAGTAAAGATGAACTTACTATATGTCTGTAAAGCGAAGGATATTATGGTAATTTTTGTATGCATGTCTGTCTCTCCGTCTATCTGTTTACATTGTGGTATCCGAACTGCAAATCGAGTTTCTATATATCGAAGGAATGTTTGTGTCGGTATCGAGGCACCTGGGGGGAGAAAGATCACCTTCCAGTCTGTGTACCATTGGGTCAAAGGTCAAGGTCACTGTTGTTTATTTTCCGCACTATTTACTCGTTTTTGGCCTGTTGTTACTCTCTTGGTGCCACCATAGATCTCTCACCACCATAGATCTCTCACCTTCCCTCTGGGTCTTCTACTTCCCTCCTCACCTCTCCAAAACCTAACCTAACCTAACCTAACCTAACCTAGCCTAACCTAACCTAGCCTAATCTAACCTAACCTAGCCAAATCTAACCTGACCTGGCCTAACCTTGCTGTGTTATTTAATGGTTTTCCTGAGATTGATGTACAGTATTTTTCAAATGTTGTATTCACGAGAGCTGTCAGCACTTGATGGGCTCAGCCGTGTCAGTATTGTTGTTGCTGTTGTTGGTGTTGTTGTTGTTGATGGTGGTAGTGGTGTTGATGTTGTTGTTGTTGTGTTGATGTTGTTGTTTTGATGTTGTTGTTGTTGTTGTTGTTGTTGGTGTTGTTGTTGTTGTTGTAGTTGTTGTTGTTGTTGTTGTTGTTGTTAGTGGCGGTGGTGGTGGTGTTGTTGTTGTTGGTGGTGATGGTGGTGTTGTTGTTGTTGTTATTGTTGATGTTGTTGTTGTGTTGATGCTGTTCTGAAGTTGTTGTTGGTGTTGTATTGTTGTTGTTGTGTTGATGTTGTTGTTGTGTTGATGTTGTTGTTGTTGTTGATTGTTGTTTGTTGTGTGTTGATGCTGTGTTGTTGTTGTGTTGATGTTGTTGTTGTGTTGATGTTGTTGTTGTGTTGATGTTGTTGTTGACATTGACGTTGTTGGTGAAGTTGTTATTGTTGATTCAGTATCCATATTAACCTGGCTAAATAAACTTTTTTTTAACGTAAAAAATACCAAACATTAACTGACTATCAATTCTAAACCTGTCCCAAATACCTCTTTTGTTAATTTATTTATATAATGTTTACTCCTTATTTAGATTCCATTAATAAACATCTATATTCATTACCAAGTCGAGTCTCTCTGCGTCACCTACACTACCGGTACATCTTCGGCTTGTTAGTCACACATGGGGCTGTAAAAACGTCTCTATTAATCCCCTTATGTGGAGGATGAAAACAAAACGGAATGAAACGGAACGGAATGAAATGAAACGGAACGGAATGGAACGGAACGGAATGAAACGGAACGGAATGGAATGAAACGGAACGGAATGGAACGGAACGGAATGAAACGGAACGGAATGGAATGAAACGGAACGGAATGAAACGGAGCGAAACACAACAAAACACAACACATAAAAAGCTGAACGGAATGGAATGGAACGAAATAAAACAACGGAACGGAATAAAACCAAACCAAACAGACATACACTCCATATACACGTTTGAATACCACTTATACTTGTTTTAAATCCCCTATAGCTTAAAAAAAATGGGGTTTAATGTATTATTTATAAAACCATACCAAGTCAAATAAAACACTAATACACTACTTTAATACAACTTACTCTTAAATGTCTACCAAAAATACACTACTTTAATACAACTTACTCTTAAATCTATACCACAAAATACACTACTTTAATACAACTTACTCTTAAATGTATACCACAAAATACATTACTTTAATACAACTTACTCTTAAATGTCTACCAAAAATGTGCCAAATATAGCCCACTAGGATATTCCGTTTAAAGGGCACGTGTGCTTATAGAGTGGAGGCGAGCGTTAAGGCACTGTTTATAGGAGTGTTTTATGCAATATATGACAGTTATTAAACTTAAGGATCGATAAGGTTGGTTGTTGTACCCACGGCTGGTTGGTGCCAAGGTGTGACTGTGTTAACCTAACCTAACCTCAAATCTAATCTAGTCTATTTTAATCTAACCTTCCTTGACCTAAACTAACTTAACTTAATCCAATTTTTTTAACCTTAAGCTAACCTAACTTACTCTAACCTTTCTTAACCTAAGAATTATAAACGCGACCTAACCTAGTGTATCTTAACTAAATCTATTTTTAACCTAACCTATTTTTAACCTAACTTAACCTAAATTAACGTAATCTGACCTAACATAAATCAACTTAAAGTAACCAAACTTAATGTAATCTAACCTAACCTACCTTAACCAAACTTAACAAAAAACTAACCTAACCTAACCTAACCAAATCCAAATACTAACTTCCCTTGACGATAAAACAAACAAACTTTTAATGGCTTGTAACTATATATAAAATCTATCTTTTATAGGCCTACTCAAGGGAGAACATTGAGGAGCTATATATAGGCCTATTTCATATAGTCTATCGATTTTACCTGCGTTATATCAAGTCATTATTAAAGTACTCAATATATACTTTCCCTAAACTGTTGACTATAAGAAAACAATGAGAATTCAGGTCACATTATATAGTGCATGTATTCAAGGTAGAGCAGTAACCCCTCATACGTAAAGTTATACCTTAAGGGGTTTTCATATATAATTATCAAGTTATTAAAACCAAGTACTCGATATTAAACCAAGTACTCGATATTAAACCAAGTACTCGATATTAAACCAAGTACTCGATATTAAACCAAGTACTCGATATTAAACCAAGTACTCGATATTAAGCCAAACACTCGATATTAAACCAAGTACTCGATATTAAACCAAGTACTTGATACTAAACCAAGTACTTGATACTAAACCAAGCACTCGATACTAAACCAAGTACTCGATACTAAACCAAGTACTCGATACTAAACCAATTACTCGATACTAAACCAAGCACTCGATATTAAACCAAGCACTTGATACTAAACCAAGCACTCGATATTAAACCAAGCACTCGATACTAACCTGTAAAAATATATAAACTCAAAATTATACCCACATCAGAATTATACCTTATATAATTTCTCCACCACATTAATATATCAACCTAGTCATTAAAATTATCTACTCCACGCTAACCAAACCCTTAACCCAGGTTCCACGTACAAGCTTTCAAAAAAATCGGACTCAGTTACAATATTTAGTGGAAGGATAAAATAACATTCTTTTCATGAACGTGTAAGGGACTCATTCCTCACTCCTTAAGGAACAGATGCTGAGGGTTTAATATACAAGGAAATACACATAAAACAGTTGTGGTTTATATACGTTTGTGTTTTAGTATAGTATTGGTTTTATGTTTGTAGTATCGTGTGTGATATTATAGTTGGGGGGACCTTGTGTACGAATATGAATCTTCCGATACGAATCTCTGGAAATGAATCCGAATCTTATGACACTAAAACGAATCTTATGACTCTAAAACGAATCTCATTTATCATCTTTATTGTTATTAAGTGAATTATTCCCATTTTCTTTTCAATCTCATTCATAAAATCACAAATATTGCATGTCATTTGTGAAAAGCTTGAATACTGAAAATAGTTAAGATTTAGGACGATGAGAGTCTTCGAGGGATAAGTTAAAATATTTATGTGTCTTGCTATGTGTGTCTGTGTCTGTCTGTCAGCCTTCACCCAGGTAACACACACACACACACACACACACTCAAACACACGCACACACACACTCACTCTCTCTCTCTCTCTCTCTCTCTCTCTCTCATACATACATTGCAAGATACATTTTATAGGCATTGGTAGAGTCACAAAATAACAACTGGGTCACGAGACACTAACAACTGGGTCACGAGACACTAACAACTGGGTCACGGGACACGAACAACTGGGTCACGAGACACGAACAACTGGGTCACGGGACAATACCTGGGTCACGAGACACTTTCTATCACCCAGGGTAAAAGCCAATAGAGAAAGGGCTACAGTTTATGACTATGTCTGGCCGGGAGCCCCACCACACCTGAGTCACGACAAGTCTTACTCTTGAATCAGCGGCGATTGTATAGATTGTCTGTCTGTCTATCTGTCTGTCTGTCTGTCTGTCTGTCTGGCTGGTTGGCTCTCTTCATCCTCCCCTCTCTCTTTATCTGTCTGTCTGTTTGCCATTCTACTCCCCTCTGCCTGTCACTGTCTGCCTCTTCCTTCCCTTTCTCTGTCTGTCTGTCTGTCTGTCTGTCTGTGTCTGTGTCTGGCTGGTTGGCTCTCTTCATCCTCCCCCTCTCTCTTTATCTGTCTGTCTGTTTATGCCATTCTACCCCCCTCTGCCTGTCACTGTCTGCCTCTTCTACTTCCCTTTCTCTGTCTGTCTGTCTGTCTATCTGTCTGTCTGTCTGTCTGGCTGGCTGGCTGGTTGGCTCTCTTCATCCTCCCCCTCTCTCTTTATCTGTCTGTCTGTTTATGCCATTCTACTCCCCCTCTGCCTGTCACTGTCTGCCTCTTCCTTCCCTTTCTCTGTCTGTCTGTCTGTCTGTCTGTCTGTCTAGCTGGCTGGCTGGTTGACTGGCTGGTTGGTTCAGTTGGTTGAATTGGTTGGCTGATTGAATGGCTCTGCTTGACTAACTAACTAACTAACTATCTCATTCACTCGCTCACTCACTCACTCACTCACTAACTAACTAACTAACGAATCTCCCTTAAACTAAACAACGATTGGTAATAATAGTAGTAGTAGTAGTAGTAGTATTGGTAGTAGTAGTAGTAGTCGTACTAGTAGTAGTAGTGGTGGTGCGTGTCAAGCTCTCATCCCTTCGTGCTGGTATATAATTTAGTCAACATCAACTCCATGCTAAACCATACCTCTCTCTCTCTCTCTCTCCCTCTCTCTCTCTCTCTCTCTTTGCTTTCTCGTTATTACCTTTTTTTTATACTATGATGTATTAGTAGTTGGAATTGAAGGTTCTACTGGGTGTTTATTCGTGACAATTACACGCATTACCTGGCTCAATATGCTTGTATGAATGTCGTAAGTGAATGTTTGGTCGAATTTAAGAGCTGGTAGGAATTTTAAAAGGTTTTATTGGCGTCGATAAAGGTGAGATAGATTCTCTAGTCACGTGAGGAGATTGACTCTAAAGCTCCGTGTGTGTGGGGTGGGGTGTACGAAGAGACGTAGAGAGGAAGGAAGGAAAGAGGGGGGATAGAGACAGACAGCAGACAGACAAACAGTCAGTTAGATAGACAGAGAAAGGGAAGGAAGAGGCAGACAGAAACAGACAGACGGGGAGTGGAATGACATACACAGATAGACAGACATACAGACAGACAGACAGAGAAAGGAAAGGAAGAGGCAGACAGAGACAGACAGACTGGGGGTAGAATGACTTAAACAGACAGACAGACAGAATAAGGGGTTAGAAAAACCCTCCATAAACTCTAGGAATTAAGGCAATCTTGTACCTCGCCTGCTAACAAGGTCATTACAGGTCGTTCTGGTCCCCGATAATGACCTGGCTTTAATATCAACACACAGGGTGTCAGCACGCGAGCCGCCATCACGCTGTCGACCTGCTCGTCTTCACCTCAACTCCTCCTCCTCCTCCTCCTGACTACTAGCGACTCCTCCTCCTCCTCCTGACTACTAGCGACTCCTCCTCCACCTCCTTACTACTAGCAACTCCCCTTCCTCCTTACTACTAGCAGCTCCTCCTCCTCCTTACTACTAGCAACTCCTCCTCCTCTTCCTTACTATACTAGCAACCCCTCCTCCACGACCAGTAACTCCTCCTCCTTACTACTAGCAGCTCCTCCTCCTCCTCCTTACTACTAGCAACTCCTCCTCCTCCTCTTCCTTATCTACCAGCAACTCCCCCTACTCCTCTTCCTCCTCAACCACCACCGCACCACCTCCTCCTCCTCCTCTTAACCTGCACCATCTCCCTCTTGAAGGTCCAACTTACCTAAGTCTATCCTCCAATGGACCTCCTCTTAAGGAAGGTTCTTGACATTTTCTTCATCACGGAGGGGAAAAAAACGAATTTCTTTCATCATAGAAGGAAGATAATTTTTTCCTTCAATAAGAAAAAAATGTATGTATGTATGTATGTATGTATGTATGTATGTATGAATGTATGTATTCTTTCCCCTCATCCTATTTACACCTACACAGTAAGAGACAAACGTTCACACTGTACGCATTGTTGATATTCACTTGTTTTGTTTTAATTTTGTGGGTATTTTTGTAACTCTCGGGTTAATACAACGTTCAGTATCTTTTATCTGCTCAGTGTAACGAGGGGTGAGGGCAGTGTATTTCTGACTTAGTAAATGTGTATTTTGCATAGTGACTGTGTGACGTGTATCTTGCATGTAATTAAATTGAGCTATTAAACAGTTAATTATTTACAAATATGTGATTCTTAATAACTATTTTTTTACTCAAATTATAATTTTTTTGTTTAATTTAACAATTTATTCTCTCTTAATAACTCAAGATTTATTCATTATTCGATTTTTCGTTATATTTACCAATTTATTCAATCTTTGCAGACTCGAACGCCAGCCAATGGATATCCACAAAGTTGAGGTCAGTAGATGAATAAGTTATTCTATTCATTTTATGTTCACAATTTGTTATGCAGGTTTCAGTCAACTCCAGTATGGCCGTTTTTGGTCTCAGGTTGGCTTGGCTTGGCTTGAACACCAGAGAGAGTGAGACAGACGGGCAGAGAGAGAGAGAGACAGACGGAGATACACAGACAGAGAGGCAGGGAGAGAGACAGTCCCGTGCGTGTGAATGTTCCCTCCCGGTAATGTCCGTCAATATTGGGACACAGACACAGATAGACAGAGACAGTCCCGTGCGTGTGAATGTATACCCCTTGGTAGTGTCCGTCAATGGTGGGTCAAAGACAGACAAAGACAGAGAGAGAGACACAAAGACAGAAAAAGAGACAGAGACACAGAGAGAGAGAAAAAGAGACAGAGAGAGAGAGAAAAAGAGACAGAGCGAGAGAGAAAAAGAGACAGAGAGAGAGAAAAAGAGACAGAGAGAGAGAAAAAAAGAGACAGAGAGAGAGAAAAAGAGACAGAGAGAGAGAAAAAAAGAGACAGAGAGAGAGAGTTAAAGAGACAGAGAGAGAGAAAAAGAGACAGAGACAGACAGATAAAGAGGCAGCCCCGTGCATGTAAATAAATACCCCCTTGATAGTGTACATCAGTGGTAAAGTACAGATACATGAGGATCTAGCGTGTGATGGTAACTGGTGCAGCGAGTCCTGTTCCCCGTAAGACCCCAGGCCGACTCCACGAACCAGACGTTTAACTGAACAAATGGCTTCATCTATTAAGTTGAAGTGCTCTTTATGTTGGATTACTAGGATATGAAGTCTTATTTTAGTTCACCTTTTTATTTGTTATTTTTTGTCGCGAATTTTTTTTTTTTTAAATATTTGATTGAGTGTGTGTGTGTGTCAAAGGTCAAGTACACAGGTGAGTCAAGGATCAAGGTCATGGGTATTTTAAAGGTCATCCAGCCAGTAGTCTAAATTATTATTACCCTCAAACTTTATAATTAACGTTAGGTCATCCAATGAAAACTTTCCCTCACCTGGTAACATTATCACAATTTTATCCCGACATTACCTCAAGAGCATAGAGAGATATTCCTTTATTATTTTCTATTCCTATTATCACTATTATCTTGTTATTACCTCCATTATCATCATTATTTGGTGTTTGTTTTGTTTTATTCTTTTTCGGGATGTATTTTTTTTATTTACTTTGTCTTCTTTTCCATTTTTCTTTGTCCATATTCTTAATTTTTTCTGTGTATAGAAGGTAAATAATAGATTATAATAGGATATCCTTTTCTCCATTCGCTTTTTATACTCTTGTCCTTGATCCCTCTCCCTTTATACTTCCCTCCTTTATTACTGTTTCTTATTATACCCCTTGATCCACCCACACGGAGAAGTGAGGACAACGATAAAGACAAAAGATAGACTTATTGACTAAAATTAACCCAAAATATATTAAGAATCTTACCTAAAATACCCCTTGTGTATATACTATAAGCATATGCAGGTAAATCAAGGTATTAATTTCACCTGTGGTTTACCTGGATGGATTAATTTAGGATATCTGGCACAGGTGAAGTAAGGTAGTATCGAAAACAAGGGTATAATTAATCTGTGATACATTCTGCCTGTGTTTTACCTGTTGGGAATAATTGAGAATACCTGCAGGTGAAGGTGGGCACTGGACAGTGTTGCCACAGTTTGAAGAAGTTGGACGCTCGTGTTGTGATGAATAATCTGACGGGGGTTAAATGTTGGAGTATCTCTCTCTCTCTCTCTCTCTCTCTCTCTCTCTCTCTCTCTCTCTCTCTCTCTCTCTCTCTCTCGGACCCACATAAAGATTCCCCATTTAATTCATGGTGTAAAATTTGCATCTCACCTAAATCAGTCCCCATTAGTTTAAGGGTAAATGGGGCGAGAGTTTAAAACAAATACTCTTAAGTTATGGGGTTTTGTGGCATGGGAATTTGGGGCGTGGGGAAGGAGGTGGGGGGTGGATAGGGAGGGTGAGTGTGTTGCAGCGTGGGGAGGGAGGGAGGGAGAGGAAGGTGATGGGGATGGTGGTGCTGTGTGGGGGGAGGAGAGAGGAAGGTGTGTGGGGAGGAGGTGGGGAGTGTTTGTTGCTGCCCTAGAGAGGAGGTGTGGGGAAGGGGTGGGGAGATGGGGTTGGGGAATGTGAAGGAGCATGGGGAGGTTGTGGTGAAGGAGGGAGGTTACTGTGTGGGTGGGGAGAAGGGGTGAGGCAGGTGGATGGGTATGTGGGGAGGCTGTATGGAAGGGATGGGAAGAGAGGTGAGGGAAGGGGAAGGAGGTAGAGAGGGGGAGGGAGGGAGGGAATTCATGGTATAAGAAGGCCATTCATACAATAATTCCCTACACCTGTACACTAACTGGTATACATAACACGTAATTACCCACCTGGATTTACCTGGATTTGCTTTCGTGAGGGGGAGGGGTTAATTAATCCTCACCCCTTCCTCCAATTGGCCCAAGACCTAAATGGAATCCGAATCCACTTGGGTCTTTAAACGTGCTTCTTACCTCTTAGTGTTTACCTGTGTTTTTACTTCATGTTAACGTGGGGCAATTCATAACTAAGACTCTTCTTAAGGGGGAGTCTTTAATCAGGCTCTGGTGATCAAGGAGGCTGTTGTTTTAAAGCACCTCACATCCACATGAGCCTCGAGTCGGATTCTTAAAGATTCATAAGTTGTTTTTCCCCCGAAGTAAAATTGTACGTACCTGAAATTGGTATTTTTTCTAAAGTTTTAATACAAAGATGAGATCATAAGGGGAGGAGACGGACCAATTATCGTGAAAAGTAAAGGTAGTGTTTGTGTCTTAATTGCAGTTACCTTTGATTATAGCGAAAGGGTTAATAGAGTGAAAATATGAAGAGTAAAGAATGGGAAATATAACGAATTAAATATAAATAGGGGAAATACAACGAATGATATAGAAAGAAGGGGAAATAAAACAAAGGCGGGAAGAAGTGCTAAAAAAATTGAATAAAAATAACGTCAAGAAAAAAATGAAAACAAATAATGAAAAATAAAAAAAATACCCAAAAGAAAAATGTGAAGAAAAAAAAATGAACAATAAAATCTGGAATAAAACAGAGATATAATTAATTTCCTGGGGTTAAATAAACATAAAAAAATAATAACAACAAAACACACATTAAAGTAACTGTGACACTTCAATTGCCTCGGGACACACATACTGTACACACACACACACACACACACACACACAGACACAGAAACTTTTCTCCCTAGTGGTCAATGTTTCATACAGGCTGATTAAGTTGTAAAGGCCAGAATAATTAACTCTCTCTCTCTCTCTCTCTCTCTCTCTCTCTCTCTCTCTCTCTCTCTCTCTCTCTCTCTCTCTCTCTCATAATGTTTACTATGGAAGAAAATACTATGTTTAAAGACATTAGTTTACAGAGTGATCTAGAAAGAATCAATTAACCCGGTCATATGTGTTTAAATTTACGTAATCGTTTTCGGTCACCCTGTATGTATATGTATAGGTATGTATAGCATGAATAATGAGGTAGTATTATTATTTTGGACTTAATGAATAAAATATATCCCTCATATGTGTACAAAAAATACATCAGTTAAGCTGGTAAAAATTTAACTTGAAAAAAAAAAATGCTTCAAAAATATGCGATTCAGTTAAAAAATTAATATTTCTTAAGTAAACATAACAAACTTTCTAAAATACAGTAGCGTCTCATCACTGAAAAATAAAGTATAAAAGTAAAAAATTCATATCCAAAGTTTTAAACAATTTCCTCTGATATTCCGAACCGCAATTAGTGGCTACGAGTTGCCAGTGTGTCATTTTCTTTTTTATTTATTTTGTTTGTATACCTTTAATGGCTGTGTGTGTGTGTGTGTGTGTGTGTGTGTGTGTGTGTGTGTTTATTAGCCATTAGTGTATAGATTATTTAACATGGGTATTGGGGTCTGTTGTAGTGATGATTTTGGTGTGGTTATTTTTTTGTAATAATGAAAATATTATTATTGATGATGATAATGATAATGATGGCAATATATGATGATAATGATAATGATGGCAATATGATGATAATGATAATGATGGCAATATGATGATAATGATAATGATGGCAATATATGATGATAATGATAATGATGGCAATATGATGATAATGATAATGATGGCAATATGATGATAATGATAACAGTGGCACTAACGATAAGAATGTATTCATGGTAACGATACAATAATAATAACAATAATAATAATGGAGGTTTAATTTGTGAGTCGGTGTTATTCTCTCTCTCTCTCTCTCTCTCTCTCTCTCTCTCTCTCTCTCTCTCACTACAGCCTTAACCTTCCTGCATCCTTCTCTCTACCCACATTCCTTTCTCCCTCCTTTCCTTCTCTTCCATTCACAACAACCATCACCCTCCCTCTCTCCCTTCCTTCCTCCCTCCCTACAGACCTCGGCTCAGTGTTGACATTTTCACAGGTTACACTGACCTTCTCCCTGGCCTGCCTAAACGCCCCCCCCCCATATACCACTACTACTCATTATACATGCTAACTCATCTATTCACCTCACTCATGATAAAACTTGATTTGTTTTTTGTTTTTATTCAGCTTTCTACCTTGTGTTTATGTGAATTATTTAGCTCCTCCTCTTCCTTCTCCCCCTCCTCTTCCTTGTCTCTTCTCCTCCTCTCTCTCGGACTTCTTCTTCTTCTTCTTCTCCTTCTCCTTCTCCTCCTCCTCCTCCTTCTTCTCTTCCTCCTCCTTCTTCTCCTCTCTTCTCTTCTTCCTCCTCCTCTCCTTTTCTTCTCTTCTCTTCTGTCTAAAATTATGTTTTTGTGTCCACCATTCCCCGTTGGATTATGAGTAAATTTGCATTTTTTTCACTGTTGAATATTACCATAAATGTTTATTTCTGGTCTCTCTCTCTCTCTCTCTCTCTCTCTCTCTCTCTGTGTGTAAATGTAATTCCTTTCTTCGTTTCTGATGACCTTAAAATCTAATTCCATCCTTCATTTGAAATCATCATAAAGGCTCTCTCTCTCTCTCTCTCTCTCTCTCTCTCTCTCTCTCTCTCTCTCTCTCTCTCTCTCTCTCTCTCTCACCAGAGGATCCACTTTACATGACATTACCTCCAGTTTTCGTCCTCTGAGAAGCCTACCAAGGTACTCCACTGAATCAAAAATGCATGAAAAATTATTCAAATTCATACTCAAAGGTGAAGCCCTGAGGAAACTGATATGGCTGACTTTAATTTGATTTATCGTCTCCTCAAGAGTGGTTAATAACGCCGACGGCTTCTTGTTTTTTTTTGGGGGGGGGATTGGTCAATGTGTGTGTGTGTGTGTGTGTGTGTGTGTGTGTGTGTGTGTGTGTGTGTATGTGTGTGTGTGTGTGTTTGCCCCCAGTCTTATGCTGGTATCCTTCCTTTAGACTATTGTTGACAGGGAACGGATCTGTTAGCTCTTGGGGGCGCCGCGAGAGAGGATCGGAAACACAGTATCGGATCCCTCAGTTTACTGCACGGCTCGAGACGTATATAGAGTTGTGGAGCTCGGTGGAGGTGGAGGAGGCAGCGTAATAGAGGATTGGAATATTCTGGTGTTGGGGTTCGGATGCCCCTTAGCGCTTGGCGAAGGCATGGCAATATAAGATTGGGTGATTTTGGTGTTGGGAACGGAGTACTCGATCCCTTTATTGCATGGCTCGATGTGTAGAGTAGTAAGAGCTTAGAGAAGAGAATTGGATGTTTTTGTTTCTGCCAAAGAGCATCGAATCCTTTTACGGTTTGGTTCTACGTGCGGATTTGTAGGATTGCCAGAGTAACATTATAGAGGGTTGAGTTATTGTGTTGTCCTAATCATGGCAGTGGATCCCCTTTCTTCATGGTTCTGTGTATACTGATAGAGAAACAAAACAACAGAGGATCGAAGGTTACTAGCGTGGCACAGAGGGTAGAGAAGCCTACTAAAATTATACTGTTCTGCTTAAATTTTGTTTATGTATAATTTATTTAGGGAATTTAAACCTGTTGTGGAGATCGGGTTGGATGAAGGTAACATAGAGGATTGGATGACTTTGCTAATGGGAATAAGAGTAGTACTGAATCCTTCTTAACTGTGATAGGATTTGGATTAGATAACACGTATTGAAAAAAAAAGAGACTGAATTCTTATTTGTTGTGTGACCGAACTTATTATAGAACTAAGATAGAGAATTAATAAGAGATAACCTAACCTAACCCAGACTCGATCATAAGAGGAATAACAACAGACATACAATATGGCGACTCACACCTAAATAAAACACAACACAGAAACGAACCTTATACAATTTTACCTTAAAGACGATAATACGTAGATTAAAATCCAATTACTGACTCGCAAAACATTTCCCATAAATTTCCGTCAGTGTGAGTAGTTGTGGTGTGTGTGTGTGTGTGTGTGTGCGTGTGTGTGTGTCTCCATACGTAAGTCAGAAAGGTAAATAACATTTCGAGTTTCCTTTTATGTAATGACAAAAGTGAGAGCGTCGGGGATGATTTGATTCTATATTGGGTCGCAACTGGAGGACTAGGTTCCCCCGTGTTGTATTTATTGAATCCTCTTTGAAGCTGTGTTGGCGGTCGAGAGGTAGGCTATAGCGGCTGGGAATTGGAGTGGGCCATGGGTTCTATTCTCCAGTTTCCTCCCCCCCCCCCCTCTAGTGCCCACTTTAGCAAGTCTATTTCCGGGTAGTGAAAAAAAAATATCGCGAAAAATATCAACAAATATAAACAATTGCGGTTTGTTTTTATTTTGTTTTCAATGCCTCTCGCTACGCATACCTTATTGTTTGGTCTACATTTTAACGTATTTATGTATATGTATATTTAAGTTTTTTTCATTTTGTATACATGATTTTGATAAGTGATATGAATTATTTACCAGATTTAATAATATCCTCGTTATGACAAATTTATAAGGATAAATACATATAATGTTATACACATATAGATACATAAATACATGTACACTTACACATATACATACACACTTACACATATACACACACACTTACACACACACTTAAGCAGTTAATGGAGCTGTTTTGCTGATGTTGTGACGCCAATTAGTTACGAGTTTTGGTATATACAAAATGTTTCGTCCGGGAGGGAAATTATTACTATTATTATTATTATTTTTTTTTTTTCAGTCTTGATTATTCTGTGATTTATAAATTGTAATTATTAATGGTTGTTGGTCTCATTAGTAGTGTGGTAATGGTGGTGGTGGTGGTTGTGGTGGTAATGGTGGTGAAAGTTTTACTGTGTTGATAGTAAGGTCAGGTAGGTGATTGGTGGTGATGGTGGTAGTGGTGGGGGTTAATTGTGGTAGTGGTGGTGGTTAATAGTGGTAGATGGGAAGGTGGGAGGGATTCAACCCATTGTCAATGAGGTGGTGTTGGTGAGGATGGTGGTAGTGAGGATGGTGGTAGTAGTGGTGATGGTGATTGTGACTGTGATGGCGCAGGCAACGGAAATGACGGATTATTGCAGGATATCCGTGAGTGGGAATAGTTATTGTTGTGGTGTTAGTAGATGGTGGTGCATGTCCAGTAGATAGTGGTAGTTGTGGTGTTAGTAGTTGGTGGTGCATGTCCAGTAGATAATGGTAGTTGTGGTGTTAGTAGATGGTGGTGCATGTACAGTAGATTGTGGTAGTTGACGAAAATAATGACAATAACAAAAAGTAATGGCTAGGTTAGATTAGGTTAGGTTAGGTTAAGTTAGATTAGGTTAGGTTAGGTTAGGTTTGGTTATTAACAATGATGAAAATAATAACAATGGTGACTTTTAATAACGATAAACGATACTTTACGATACCAAAAAGAACGATAATGATCAGCTGAAAATAACTAACAAAATAAATGATAATAAAAAAAAATCAGCAAAAATAGTGAAAAAAAAGGTCCCATTTTTTCTCCCCAGAATGATGTGAGACGTAATAAAAAAAACATGATAAATAAACCATAATATATGAAAATAAACATAATTTTTGCCCGAGATAGGAAAAAAAAACACATTTGCCGGCTAAATTTAATTATCATAATGTACTGAAGGTTTATGAAGAGTGCTAAAAAATCATTAGTCGTTGTTGATGGAATTTCAGAGGGGATGAAAGACGGTCATTTGGGAGGGCTGAGTAGCTATTGTTGAAAGGGGAAGGGGGCTACCATGGCCGTAGTTTTTGGGGGCTACCATGGCCGTAGTTTTTGGGGGCTACTGTGGTCGCAGTTTTGGGGGCTACAATGAATGCAGTTTGGGGGGATATTGAGGCTATTAATTGGAGGGATATTGTCTGGAGGACTGATTGGCTATTATTAGAGGGCTATTATGACTATTGTTTGAGACTACTACAAATGTTTTAGAGTCTACTGTAGTTATCATTTGGGGACTAACGTAACTATTGTCTGGTGGTTATCGTAGGAAATTTATAAGGCACAGTTCATTCTTGCAATTGTTCAGGTACAATGAGGTAATTTAGCTCGTTAATACCAGGTAACGAGGGAGGCCTGACAGGTGATGGTGATGATGATGGTGGTAATGATGATGATGATGATGATGATAATGATGATGATGATGAAACACACATACACACACACACACACACACACACACACACACGCGCGCGCACACACACATTAGTCTTGCCGGTGAGGAATTGGGGAAAGAGGCAGGTTTATGTTCCATATACTGACATCACTTACTACCTGGTCTCTTCCTTTTTCTTCTTCTTCCATCTTCATTTTACCCCTCCTCTTCCTCCTCTTCCCTCTTCTCGTCTTCTTTCTTCCTTCTCCACTTCCTCCTACTTTTCTTCTCGTTATTTTTCTCTTCTTCATCCTCTCTTCCTGCCTTTCTTCATTTGCTTCTTGTTACAATCTCTCTCTCTCTCTCTCTCTCTCTCTCTCTCTCTCTCTCTCTCTCTCTCTCTCTCTCCCCACCACTCCACAAACAAAAGGTGACCCAGGCCTCCTCCTCCTCCTCCTCCTCCTCCCCTCCTCTTCCTCCTCCTCCTGTGGCACTTCACGAAATTGTGCACGTACAGAAGACTCTAGCGAGTGTACTATCTATTGTACCATATTGTACTTGTACGTTCCTGAACTAATGTACAGTTTGTGTATTACGAGGTGATCACTTTATTATTGTATACGAAGGTGGTGCTTGAATTCTTCTTTCTTTCTTTCTTTCTTTCTTTCTCTGTCTCAATTTCTCCCTCTTTCTCTTCCTCCTCCTCCTATTCCTCCCCTACCACTCCAAAAACAATGGTGAATAAGGCCTCCCAATCTTCCTTCTTCTACCTTCTACTCCTCCCCCTTTCTTCTTCCTTCCTTTCTCCTTCTCCACCTCTTCTTTCCTACTTTCTCTTTATCATCTTCTGTTTTCTCCTCCCTCTCTATTTCCTCTTCCTCCACATATTCGATCCTCTTTTTTTCCTTTTCTTCCTCCTTCCTCCTTATTCCTCCTTCCTTCCTTTCTTCCTTCCTTCCTTCTCCATTTGCCCCTCCTCTTCCACCTCTTCGTTCCTCCCGTTCCTCCTTCATATCCCTTCCTCCTCCTTCCTTCTCTCCATACTCTTCCTTCATATTTTCCTCCTCCTCTTTGTTCCTTCCTCCCTTTCTTCATATCCCCTCCTCTCCTCTTCCACCTCTTTGTTCCTCCCTTCCCTTCTTCCTATCCCCTCCTCTTCCTCGCCTCCTCCTCCTCTGCCACTCCATAAACAAAGGTGAACAGGGCCCAGGAACACAGCCCAGCAGCCAGCCAGAGACACCCAAGACGAACGAGCATGCTTAAGCGCCTGATTCTCTATTCCATGATTTTTTCTAGGTGGAGGAAGGGAGATAGAGGGAGAAAGGGAGAAGAAGAGAGAGAGAGAGAGAGAGAGAGAGAGATGAGTAAAAAACTGAATTGAAAATGAAGCTCAAAGTCCACAGACCAGGTTAAGGGGTGGAAGAAACGTAGGTAACAGAGGGGAGGGGGGAGTGAAGGTGAGGGAGAGAGGGGTATGGGGGGGTAGAGTGGGGGTAGGGGGGAAGAGGGGGTTAGGGAGAGGAGAGGGGAAGGGGAGAGACTCTTTAGACGTAAATTTGGACAAAGGTTGAGAACTAAGCAGAGCATTTCCCTCCCCAATTGTGTTATGTTCTGCAGTTTATATGAAGGTCTGTCTAGTCTCTGCCAACGCAACTCCACGATACTGTAAACACATTCTGGTCTTATTTAACATTTGGCTGTAAAAGAAAATGGGATGATCACTTGAAGATTAGGCACCCTATCTTATATTACTTGGTTAGAATTGGTTAGGTTATGTAGGAGATGATTTGGTTAAGTTAGGTTAGGTTTGGTTAGATGAGGTTAGATTAAGTTTGTTGGTTAGGTTAGATTACGATGTTTATTCATCATGTGAAATAAATTGGGATACCTAATCGTCATGTGTTGGAACTGAGGTTTACTTGGCGACATTCCTAAACTTATGTTGTCTCTGTACACAAAAACCAAGACAACAAACTGTACACTCCAGGATGATCACAGGAAGAGTTTAAGTTATACAGGGGTCTACAAATCTCTGTCCCTCTCCCCCCTTCCCCTTCTTTCTCCCCCCTCCCCTCCTCCTCTTCTTTCTCTCCCCTCCCCTTCTGTTCCTCTCCCTCCCCCTCCCACCTCCTTCTCCCCTTCCCCCTCCTATACACCCCCCTCTCCCTCCTCCCCTCCTCTCGAATTTAAATAACGCTTTTAGATCCTTTGTAAACATAATTCTACCCCACCTGTAGACACGGTTCTCTCGACAGCTAGCTACTAGAGACAATGTCGGTAAGAAAGATGGCGAGTCATTTTTAACACATATCTAGATTTTCTTCTTTTCCTTTTTTGAGTTATTATTCTGATTTAGTTTATTATTAAGAATATATTTCAACTATAAATCTATATATGGCTTATTATAATAAAAGGATGGTTCATTAGCTAGAGGATCAGTCACATATATGACTTTTAAGTGGACTCTAGATATGACCGAGTGTCCAGGGAATTATTTTAGGCCTTGAGTTTACATTATAATCCAGAGGGGACCGACCCAAGACCGAGTGGATGAACACAAGAGGGTATATTATAATGGTCTATATAACTGGTCCTAACCTGCTGTTCTGTGTTATACTCGTGAACACATTTATGTCTTAGTTATTGCATTACATTAAGACGAGGGAGTAAAGACCAACGTGAGGTTTTGAAGAATTTCCTCAGGTTTGTCGAGCTGAGGAAGTCCCGGACACTGAGAGGATTTTTGACTCGACGCTCGATGGAAGAAAATGGGGGGGAACAAAAATACGAGAAGAAGAAAAAAATTGGTCGAAAAGATAAAAAAAAAAAAATAGGTATTCACACTTAATAAAACTTTTATTATATTTTCATCATATTCTGTGTATGCAGCTCCGTTTATATTCCCGAGGGGAGAGAAGGGAGTTTTTCCCCCTCTGGACTCCCCCCTCCCCCTTGTCTCTCTCTCTCTATACCCTCCCTTCCCCTCCCTTCATCTCCCTTGGGGCGGTGCCGCACATGTGGTGAGGGGAAGGAGAGTGAGTGAGAAAGAGAGAGTGAGAGAGGGAGGGGAGAGGAAATAAATTTTTGTCAAAGGTGAATGGAATGAAACGTAAATAAATAAAAAACTGGAGAGGGAAAGTAAACGTGTGTTCAAGAGTGAGCTGACGAAGGGGAGGAAGACCATAGGAGGAAGAAAAGGGGGAACAGGGAGGAACACGAGAGGGAGAGAGAAGGGGAGATAGAGAGAGAAAAAGGACAAAATTCTTCTCGTGACACGGTAAAGGAAGGGAAGCTATCAGGCGGAGACACTAACGATCCAGTGGGCAGTGGTGAAGGTAAAGGAATATGGAGTTAACAATAGACCAAATAAAGAAGGAGACAAAGGAGAGAATGAAAGTCGGGAGATCGGATGAAGAAGAACCAGAAGGACAACCAATGGGGAGAAACTGCCAGGCTAGCCAATAGGAGAAGACTTTGAATGGAGAGGAATACGAGACCAGCCAATAGGAGAAGACTTTGAGTGGAGAGGAATAAGAGGCCAGCCAATAGGAGAAGACTTTGAATGGAGAGGAATAAGAGGCCAGCCAATAGGAGAAGACTTTGAATGGAGAGGAATAAGAGCCCAACCAATAGAAGACGACTTTGAATGAAGAACTACGAGGTCAACCAGTAGGAAGAAGAATAAGGAGTGGAAGATAAACTAACCTCAACCAATAGGATGAAGAGGAAGAGCATTTGGATGGCGAAGGAGAATAAGGGAGGAGAGACTCAGGGGATAAGAGCAATATTGATAAGAGAATCAAAAGAGCAGAGGAAGAGGAACGAACTACTAGGGAGGGGGACACACAATAAGAGATTAGGGTCGTAAGTGAGGAGGGGTGGTCAGGGCTGAGTGAGGGAAGGGAGAGTAAGGGGGGAAGGGAGGGCAGGGGGAGGGAGAGTAGGGGGAGGCTGGGGGAAGAGGAATAGGGAGAAGAGGGGGTGGAGGAGTAAGGGGAAAGGGAGGTTAATTAAGGGAAGAAGGGGTTAGGTAAAAGGGAGGATAGAGGAAAAGAAAGATAGAAAGAAAGAAAGATTATATTAAGGGGAAGTAATAAAGCAAGAGGGAAAACAAGAGAAAGAGGGGGGGGAGGTAAAGCAAGTGGAAGAGAGGAAGAGCAGGGGAAGGATAGCAGAGGGACAAGGGGGGAAAGTGAAAAGAAGGGGAAGAAGAGAGCTAGGAAGGGGAAGGGAGGCAACGAGGCAAGAAGAAAAAAAATAAAAGGGATGGAATGGGAGGAGATGGGGTGGTGATGGTGGAAGGGGGAGTGTGCATGTCTACGTAGGGGTGTGTGTGTGTGTGTGTGTGTGTGTGTGTGTGTGTGTGTGTGTGTGTGTTGCCCCTCAAGTGAAAGGAAGAAATATTGATGTACTATAAACGCGTTTGTAGCCAATTCGATTAGCGGAGTGTGAGGGCAAACCCTCCCCCGCGGCTGTCAAGGTCCGACACTGCCTCCTCCTGGTGATGGGGGTTGGGTAGGGGGGTTGAACCTTTTACTGCTGTTGTGGTGGTGTAGTCTCTCTCTCTCTCTCTCTCTCTCTCTCTCTCTCTCTCTCTCTCTCTCTACTGTTGTGTTAGCTGGGCGCGGTTGACTCACTGCGGTGGTGTATGGGTGTTGATGTAGCCTCCAGCTATTGATATAACGAGTCCGAGATACAGTCGGTGTTCACGATGCCTTGTCTAGTGACCCAATGTATGTATGTATGTGTGTGTGTAATAATATTAATAATAATAATAATATTAATATAATAATAATAATAATAATAATAATAATAATAATAATAATAATAATAATAATAATAATAATAATAATAATAATAAACGGTTTATTAATAGAGTTGCAGGCGGTGGCTGAAAATATACAGACTTACATTTGATTTAGACATAATGATATAATACGCATTGAATACATTTACAGGGCTGTACAGTACATAAATCAGGAGCCGTTTATTATTTTAATAATAGATGGGATGGTGCTTTTCTTATATCTATCAGTGAGGGCTCTTATGGGCTGAATTTTGTTGAAGTGGCGGACTGCGTGAGGTGGGCGGGGGACTGCCGGTGGCAGTAGGTGGCGATGACGAGGATGGTGCAGTTGTCCACTGCCAAACCCTGCTAGTGCGTGGTGGTGGAGGTCACTGAGGGATGGCATTTCCAGGGTGGAGAGAGCGTTGTTGTAGCCGGAGTAGTCTGCGCCGAGCATGATTCTGCAGGCCCTCTTCTGTACCTTCTCTAGCTGACGTTGTTGGGTGGAGTTGAGAGAAGACGACCGGGCTGGTGACGCATACGTTAATTTAGGGAGAATAAATGCGTTGCAGATAGTCCTCAGCTCTGACGTGGGTGCCCCAAGTGACCTGAGTGGTCGTAGCATGTAGAGTCGGTACGAGGCTGCCTTGATAGTCTTGTTTACATGGACTTTCCAGTTCAGTTTGTGGTCTATAGTTACACCCAGGAGTTTGGCAGACTGCACTAACTGGAGAGGATGGGCACCCATGGGCTAGAAGTTAAAACGTTACACTGGGTTAAGTATACAAACAATAATAATAACAACAATAATTCTAACACCAATAACAATAACGATTATCACACACAAACAAACTCTCTCTCTCTCTCGCTCTCTCTCTCTCTCTCTCTCTCTCTCTCTCTCTCTCACCTAAAGCTCACAGATTAATCCCCATAACACAAAAACTGATTAAAATATAAGCTGGAAAAAAAATAAGCGCATTCACTGTGGTTGTGTCAGGAAAAAGATACACACAAAAAACAGGTGACTGTGTGTGTGTGTGTGTGTGTGTGTGTGTGTGTGTGTGTGTGTGTGTGTGTGTGTGTGTGTGTGTGTGTTCTCGGGGTGGTATTGACTCACACAATGTATAAGTGTTGTCTTAAATTTCGTTCAGGCGACAGAGAGGGTCGCCTCACTTTCAAAATCCTGAGAGTTGTTGACCCAAGTGCTTACCGGGACGACTACTGGGAATACCTGGAGGACTGGGGTGGAGTTTGTGGGGACTGGGGAAAGCTTACGTGGAGTACTGGGGACTGGGGAAGGCTGGGGGTGGAGTACTGGGCGCTGGGGAGAACTTGGAGGAAGTACTGGGGGATATGGAGAATTGGGAAGAATTACTGGGGGCTGGGGAGAACTGGGAGGAATTACTGGGGAGAACTGGGAGGAAGTACTGGGGACTGAGAAAAGCTGAGATAGAATTTCATAGAGCAGGTGCGAGGACTGGGGTACAGTTATGGAGACCGATAGGACTAGGAGAACCGGGAGACACTGGACTGGGAGACTGGGGGAGCATCAGTAGGGTGATTGTGGAGGTGTTAGCGCGGTTTTTGACTAGCTAGCTGATGGCTTGACGCTTCCCTCACACACACACACAGTGTTTAAAGGCGACCCTTCCCCGTCCGTGACACTCAGGCGCCAGGTGTGTCCGTGTACGAAGGTGTGTGCGTATTGGCAGGCATGTATGTACTGTACGTGTCTCTCCATGAATGTGAATGTATGTGTTTATTTATGTACTCGCATGTATGTAGGTATGTATGTATACAATGGATTTCTGTGAATCCTGACGCTTCGCCATGGAATGATTCACCCTTCTAACACACACACACACACACACACACTAT
The DNA here is from genome assembly GCF_018991925.1 of Homarus americanus. Taxonomy (NCBI): domain Eukaryota; kingdom Metazoa; phylum Arthropoda; class Malacostraca; order Decapoda; family Nephropidae; genus Homarus; species Homarus americanus. The sequence continues at coordinate 841,328 of NW_024716097.1, read as the reverse complement.
ATCTCTCTCTCTCTCCTTCAAAACTCACATATTTACCGCAGTGAGTTAGCCCGTACCTCCCTCTCGCGTCCAGGAAAAAACACCAGCAACAACAACACTCCCATCCTCAACATATCGATTTCCTAGACGTCAAAAGACTACTCAAACATCCTCTAACTATCTTACTATGGCCCTGACAGGAGACACGTGTAACTAAGGCCAATAATACCCCCAGGGAAATGGATTACACTGGCATATAAGACTCGCATAAGAACTCACTCATCATAAAGCATAATAGAAACTTCAACTTGTGTTCTGATCGTGAACTCTAGAGCGGAAAGGGGACGAGAAGTGGATCACCTCAATGTTCTCTATCGCCCGCCATAATGTCTCTCTTACCATCAATATTTTAAGGGTTTTATTGTCAGCTGTCTCCTACACACACACGGTTAGTAAGTCTTCACGACACCATTTAATAAGACTTCAGTGAACCCGCTCAGCTCGCTCATAAGGCTTCGGATGAGCACACAGGACTCCTTTAGCTAATAGGCTTTACAAACTTAAGTCAAGGCGATAAGCCGAGTGGTTTTTTGTTTGTGAAATATGAAACAGGTGGAAATTAATTGCGTCTTGAAGGTGTAATTTTCGTTATCTTATGAAGGCGAATAAAAACTAATGTTAATCCTATTTTGTTCTGTTTATTTATGTTTATTTTAGTATTTCCATGATTTTTTTTATTCATCTATTGTTTAATAATGGAGTGTGGTGGCCGAGTGGATGCTTCTCTCGTCTGCAGTCCTAAGTAGTTGTTGGTTCGCATCCGAGGCTCTTCATTACACTCTGCTCTGAATGGGTATTTAACTTTACAGTGGAGGGCAGTGTCAGTCACCCTGGTTTCCTATGTAGCTAAAGAAGGCTTTGTCTACTGTGTGCTGTATCCACACCGCACTTATGGGACCATCTTTTATTATTAAATACACATTCTTGAGCGAGTTTCATAATTTTATAAGTAATCTTACGTGAGTTTCATAATTTTATAAGTAATTTTACGTGAATTTCATATTTATATAATTAATCTTACGTGAGTTTCATAATTTTATAAGTAATCTTTCGCGAGTTTATTAATTAAGTATATAACCAGCGGCAGTTACCAACAGGACCAGAGAATAAAATAAAATAAAACATCAAACATGAGGACCGTCTGAGGAAGGAGGAGCACAGTAGTGTTTAAAACCAGACATCTCCGAGCACCCGAGACCATCAAAGTCATTTCTTCTCTAAACGAAAAATTACTACCGAAGAATATCCTCGTAGACCAACAAAGGATCGCCAGCAGTCGGGGAATGTGAGACAGAATGCTCGATCATTCTTCCCGAAGGAGGAAATGATCCTTTAGTCAACAACCAAGATCAGGCACATGACGTCTGGGCCTTCTGCCGGAGTCAACCTGGGTTCTTCACACACGCTATTTTACCCTTGTGAAAATATAACCCGCTGATTTTTATCGGAATTTATCACGGTAGTCAAGACGCGGGAGCTGCCATTGACTCTTCGCGCGACACAATGGAAACAGACAGCCCAGAGTAACGTTCAGAGTAGAGATAGAGTAACGTTCAGAGTAGAGATAGAGTAACGTTCAGATTAGAGTCAGCCAAGGTAACGTTCAGACTAGAGACAGAATAACGTTCAGATTAGAGTCAGCCAAGGTAACGTTCAGATTAGAGATAATCAGAGTAACTTTCAGAGTAGAAGCAACCAGAGTAACGTTCAGACAAGAGACAGAGTAACGTTCAGAGTAGAAGCAACCAAGGTAACGTTCAGACAGCTGTTACACTGATTGTGATTAATGACACTAACAGAGGAATAATAATAGAAAAAAAAATTCTCTCACTTTTTTTCAGTTTTCTAGTGATATTAATGTAGTCTGTAAACACGTTAGTCCTTGGGGAGAAGTAGAAAGTGCGTCTCACCCTCAGAAGTTTATTTGGCTTGGGTCGGTAAAAGCTTCGTTCAGACTCTTCCCCCCTCCTCCCCTCCCCTCCCTCTCTCCCCCCCCATCCCTCCCTTGTCATCCTTTGCCATAATGAAGGAGAGAAAGAGACGGACGGACGGACGGGTTGGGGGGGAGGGGGGGGCACACCTCCTCACCTCATACACGCTTCGTCAGTCTCATCTTGACGGAGTGTAAACCTTTGCCCCGTCACCACCATCACCACCACCACCCTGTTCCTCTTCCTCCCAGGGTCTCTCTCTCTCTCTCTCCCTCCTGGGGCCTCACTGTAAACACCACACACCAGTTTACTACGGCTGGTCTGTTGCTCCGGGCCTCGTAACACGCTCCTTCTGGCTCCAATTTAGAGACGGATCAACTCACCCCGGTCTCTCTGCTGCCTCACGCCTCCTGTATGTGTCTGTGAACGATAGACCATTGATTAGGTCTGACGTTCGATGGGTCCTAGCTGGTGCCTATTGGTCTGATACCCTGGATGTACAGTAGACCAAAGACCAAAAATACGTGTGGTCTTTGCCTGATACTCCCTCCCGCTGTTCCCTCCTCCCTCTTCTTGTCTGCTCCCTGATGGCCTCTTATGTAAACAAGATCCCAGCAATTACAAGCCGGTCTGTTACCCGATGTCAAGTAGTCACCTCCTCCTCCTCCTCCTCCTCCCGGTTTCGATGTAAACAATGGACGAGCAAATTACAGCTGGTGTGTTCCTCGTCGCCTCCCCTTGGTCTTTAAACCTTGAAGGCTAAACCAATAACAAATGTCCCCCCTCCTCCTCCTCCTCCTCTCTACTCCCTCATCTGTGGTGTTATGGTCTTATTCTGATCACCAACCACCACCTCCCCCTTCCAAAACACTCCAAGACCAGCTACTTCTCTGAATGGTCCAAAAAAAAAAACGAAGGAGAAAATAGTGAAGGTCTGGTTTGGGAAATTGTACACAGTATTCCGTTCAATTTCGGATGTTTTGATTACGCTTTAATTACCTCTGCCTCCCTGTCGCTCCCACCGTTCACTGTCAGGGTGAGGGAGAGTTGGGTGATGTTCGTCGTCTGGGAATCTACCCCACCCCACTCCCTCCCCACCCCACCCCACTCAACCCCACCCACAAACCCCACCCCACCCCCGTGAATAGCCGGAGCTTTTCGCACTACACAAACTCTCCATTTTTTTCCACCCTGTCGCAAAACAATCTGGTGTAGAGATATAGAGTCGAGGTAATGACAACGAATGGCAGAATCGCTTAAAAAAATCTGAAGGGAGAATTGTAGTGAGGAAACCTTTTTGATGTAGAGAGTCGAGGCAATTATGCAGTTGGGAGGGGGGAGAGGAGAGGAGGAAGGGATGGAGGGAGAGAGAAAGGGGGGGAAGGAGAATGGTAGATGATAAGGAGGGAGAAGAGGGACGTAGGAAGGAAGGCAGGAAGGAACGAGAGGAGAAGGGAGAGAGGGTGGATGAAGGATAAGGAGGTAGGGAATGAGAGGAGAGACGGAGGGAGTAAGAAAGGAGGGAGGAACGAACGTAGCGAGGGAGCAAAGAGGGATAGAAGGATGGACGGAGGGAGGGAGAGGAGGGACGTAGGGAGGGAAGGACAAAGAGGAGAAACATAAGGAAAGAGGGAAGGGGAGGAGAGACATAGGGAGAGAGAAAAGGAGGGGCGGATTGAGGGGGTAGAGAGGGGAGGAAAGGGGTGCTCACTGATCCGTATAGAAAGGCTCCCCTGGGGTCATATATTACTTCAGTTACACGCTCCACTATACACTTACAATGTTTATATTATATACTTGTGTCTATAGTCTTAAGTGTTCGTAGGTTATATATATATCCCCCCTCCACACACACACACACACACACACACGCACACACACACACACGACAAAAAGATGGGATCGCCTCAAGAATCCCCACCCCAGCTTATTTTTACCAACATACTAGACAACCTCTCTACAGCTTTAAGTTTGATTTTCACGGACTTTAATTATTTCTGTGATTAAACCCGTGAAAAAAAAGACATAAACTGACCCACTTAAATTTCTACATAAATATGAATTCTCAAACTTACATAAATTTTTTCCCCTAAATGAAACTACATAAAACCATTTTTAGTTGATTGATTCACAATACAAACTCGAAGATAATACAGGAAAATGGCGTCAAAACTCCACTGAGACTATAATAACTTACTGCGTTTTCGAAGCCTCAGTTAAGAGGATAAAAGTGAACATACGGATCTCTGAGAAGGGGTGATGGTAATTGGTAATACACTCGGGATCAGTCAAAAGAGTCGCCTGGTTCGAGTAGAGGGTGTGTGTGTGTGTGTGTGTGTGTGTGTGTGTGTGTGTGTGTGTGTGTGTGTGTGTGGAGGGGTAATTAAATATATGTATGTATGTATGTAAATTTGGTGAAGATATTATTATTATTATTATTATTTTTATTATAACATCTTTCCAATTATCTCTGTTATTCTTATTATGTGTCCATCTCTTTTACCAGCCTCTCTTCACCTCTTGTTATTTATCCTATTAATTTATTCTCACATTCCTCGTCCTGTTTCATCCCCGGTGTATTTGTTGTTATTGTCATTCCTCTGGTGTTATTACTCATCCACGTGTTTACCTCTCTTCGGTGTCTGCCATTCCACACATCCCTTATCCTGTTCTATTTACAGTTTACTCTCTCTCATTCCTCCCTTCCCCTTTACACCCCCCCCAAGGCTTTTCATCCCCTTCCCCTCCTCCCCTCCCCCTCCTCTCCCTTCCCCTTTTACCTACTGGAGTAGCCCTGAGGGAAGGCTGAATGAGTCATCGAAAAGGACCATCTCCCCCCTCCCCTCCTTGCCTCTCCTCACCCTCTTTATTGCCTCGGTGGGTGATCAACAGGCCTATGGGGTGAGGCTTGTAAGAGGGTGGGGTGGTGGCGGACGCTGTAGGGGGGAGGACGACAGGGGTCAAAGTAAGGGTGGTAAGGGGTAGGGGAGAGAAGGCCTGTTTAGGATTGGCAAAGGGGGAGGCGACAGGGGGAAAGGCTGTGGAGGGTAGGCACATGATAATCGAAATAAGGGGAAGTGGGGTGGGGTGGGGTGGGGTGGGGGTGGGGTGGGAATGAGGTGGCAGGGTGAGGAAGGTGGGGCGACAGCAAGTAGAAGACTGTGACGATATTGGGTGGGTGTAATAGCATTGGAGAGAGAGAGAGAGAGAGAGTGTGTGTGTGTGTGTGTTTTGTTTATCCTTCCTCCTTGTCTCTTCCTATTTATTCCCTCTATCTCTCTTCCAAATTATGACGGGGAGAGGTGGGGTGGGAAGGGTGGGGTGGGAGGGTGGGGTGGGAGGGTGGGGTGGTGGGTGAGCTAAGAGACAGTATTAGATCAAGTGGGTGGAGGTGTAATGGGAGGGGTGTGGTAGTAGTGAGTGGGTGGGCAGAACAAGACATGAACATAGGGGATGCAGGTGGGAGGGTGTAATAGGGTGGGTGGGAGGGTGTAATAGGGGTGGGTGGGAGGCTGTAATAGGGGCGTGTGGGAGGGTGTAATAGGGGTGGGTGGGAGGGTGTAATAGGGTGGGCAGGACAAGACACAGAAATAAGGGATTGGTGGGTGGGTGTAATGGGGATGGGTGGGATAATGTACTGGGGTGGGTGGGTAGGAGGTGCACAGGGGGTGGGTGGGTGGGGTGCACAGGGGTGTAGGTAGGAGGTGTACAGGGTGGGTGGGTGGGTGGGTGGGTGTAATAGGGGTGGACCATATGTCACAGTATAAAGATAGGGGAGAGAGTTGCTCTTCCAATATAGTGTAGTAATTTATGGGTCTCTCTCTCTCTCTCTCTCTCTCTTCTCTCTCTCTCTCTCTCTCTCTCTCTAGGTTAGGTTGGTTAGGTTAGGATTAGGTTAGGTTAGGTTTAGGTTAGGTTTGTGTAAAGGTATTTAATTATCAGGTCTAATTATCTTCTGTAAACGAGAGTAAATATCTATGGAAAGATAAGCGATAATAAATGGAGAAGAAGAGGTTAATATGTAAGAGAATTGGAGTAATTGTCTTAGTTACTCTTCTTCCTCCTTCCTTTTCTCTCCTTCTTTTCTCCTTCTTCTTTCCTCCCCCCCTTCCCATCGTTCGTATCCCTATGCAAAACGTTCGTGCAAATGTAAGTGAGAATTATAGCAAGAGAAACGTGATTGGGGGAAAAAAGAGTTAGGAATGATTGCCTCTTTCACTTACTCCTCTTTCTCTTCCTTCTTCTTCTTCTTCTTCTTCATCCTTCTCCTCCTCTTCCTTGTTCTCTTCTTGCTGCTTCATCATCTCCTACTACTTCTTCTTCTTCCTCCACCTCCTCCTCCACCACCACCACCACCACCACCACCTCCTCCTCCTCCTCCTCCTCCACCTCCTCCTACTTCTTCCTCCACCTCCTCCTCCTCTTGCAAATGTTTTTAAATGCCGTTTTCTCTTCCTCCATTAGCATAATCTTTAAGTCCGGTGCCTCATTGCCGACGACGAGGCTTTTATGTTCCTTCCTGTTACCTCCTGGTCGGTGTGTGTGTGTGTCGGTCTCTCCTCCATCTCGGTCTTCCCTCCCCCCTTCCCTCTCTCCCTCCCACTCAGTCAGCCCTTCCTTCATGTACGTCTTCCCTTCCTCCTACTCCATCTAGCTTTCCATCTCTCCTTCCCTCTCTTTCTCACACCATCTAGCGGTTTCCTCCTCCATCTAGCCGTCTCCTCTCATTCCACCTTGCTTTCCCTCCCTCCCTCCCTCCTTCCCTCTCTCTCACTCCATCCATCGACTCCTCGTGCATCTAACCTTCCCTCCCTCTCATTCCACCTTGCTTTCCCTCTCTCCCTCTACCCCTTCCTCCCACTCCATCTAGCGGGTTCCTTCTACAGGCAGCCAACAACTGTTTCCTCACCCTCACTGTCTGGTCATCTTTAATGGGCTGTTGCCATACCTGTCTCGGGTGAAATAATAGTTGAGTTTCCTGTCAGCTTGTTCACAATTTTTACAGGAGAGCTAGATAGTGTCTGTCTGTCTGTCTGTCTGTCTGTTTTTCTTTCTGTCGGTCGGTGTGTCTGTCTGTCTGCCTGTCTGTCTGTTTGTCTGTTTGTTTTTCTTTCTGTCGGTCTGTCTGTCTTTCTGTCGGTGTGTCTGTCTGTCTGATTGTCTGCCTGTCATTCTTTCTGTCTGTCTGTCTGTCTGTGTCTCTCATGTATGCTTGTGCTAGTTAGTGTTTCCGCATTTTGTATATATTTATTAACTCTCTCTCTCTCTCTCTCTCTCTCTCTCTCTCTCTCTCTCTCTCTCTCTCTCTCTCTCTCTCTCTCGTCACCTTTTCATTTTATATTTTCTTTATTTATTTCTTTAATTTTCTTCCCCTACCTCCCTTAATCCTCTATTATCCCTCAATTTATTCCCTTGTCTCTTCTCCCCCATCCTATGTCATCATCTTCCTCTTCTATCTTCCTACATTCCTTAATCCCCTTCCTTCTCCTCCTCCTTTATTCCTTATTATTTATTTTCGTTTGTTTATTCCCCAATACTTTCCCCAGCACGTTGTTTTTTTCTGTACCATTTTCCCCTACTTTTTGACGTCTACTTTTTATTTCCCTGTATTAATTCCCTATTCTTGGTTCTCTTCTTTTTCTTTCGCTATGTTTTACTTTCTCCTTGTGACTTTCTTCCCTTTATCCTAATTTTTTTTGTTCTCTCGTGTAATCTTTACCATTTCCTTCCCCTTCTCTTTCTCTCGACTATTTTCCCCCTTCCCCCTCTTTTTATTCCCTTGCTTTATATCTCCCCCTTCTTACTCCCCTTTCTCCTTTTTTGTTTTATTCTCAAACACATTTCTCCATATCTCATTCTCCCCCCCCCCTCCTTTTCCATCCCTCTTCTCCCTCTCTTTTCCTCCCCTCTTCTTTTCTCCCCCTTCCCTTCTTTAATTCCTTTAACCCTCCTCCTTCTCCTTTAATCCCTCTCACCATATCTCCCTCCTTCTCTCCCTTCACTTATTGCCCCTCCCCTTCTCTCGTTTATCACCCCCCTTTCCTTAACCTCCTCCTTCATACCCCTTTTAAATATTTCCCCCTCCTCACCTTACTATTATTCCCCGCCCATAATCCCGTGTCCCTCTCTGTACAATGATGGGGTGTATATATATATCACTCTACCCTTTGTTTGTTCAGAAAACACTCAAAAACTCCCCCAGGCAGATGGACTCCTCAAACAGGCGTCCGGACCACCTGAAGTTATATGACCCTTACAACCCCTCCTCTCATAAGGTCGAGGATTTCATGTTATGGGGTAGTGATTCTCGAGGTTATTGTGTGATGTGGGGTGACACTTAATTTACTTGGTTTTTTTTGGTGTCGTTTTTTCTTATTTGTTTTATTTTATTTTTTTACCTACGTGATATAATGGTTTAATTTTCTTGATTCATTAGTCTGAATTCCTTAAGTGGTCCTTTCGTCTTGTGTGTGTTTGTGTGTCTGTCGTTCTGTGTGCATGTATGTATGTATGTATGTATGTATGTATGTATATGTATGTATGTATGTATGTATGTATGTACCTCCTGCCATAACAGAAACCATCAACGCTTCATACCTAAACTTTTCATTTCCCCAAACTCAAAATTCCACGTCACAACACACCTTAACTTTCAGACCAATCACCTTGTTTGTTTGTATGTTTGTTTGTATGTTTGTTTTTTCTAGTGATATTTACACAACTACATAAAACGAGGTCATATTGGAGGTCATATTAAACAAACAACCAATTGAATACAGGTGTGACATTAGACCTGAGAGAACCATGTGGGGAGGGGGGAGGAGAAGGGTGAAGAAGGAGAGAGAGGAGGGGGGGAGG